>NC_056743.1:956177222-956289722 GCF_019279795.1 Protopterus annectens | reverse complement strand
TAACAAAAGAAAGAAGTCATGGCTACAATCAGAAAGAGCAAATCGAGACAAGAACTCTGTGATTCATCAAAAGAAGAAATTAAGAGGTCTAATGAAGTCCAGCAATACCAATTATAAGGTCAAGATAGCATCCCTGGCTAAGGACAATCACAAAGCCGCCTTCAGCTATGTCAGGAACTTTAAATATAATAATCAACAGTGTGCAGAACTGGTGGTAAATTCCACAGCCTTCACTGACCAGGGTGACATAGCAAATCTACTGGCTAATAAATCTAGCTCTAACTTCACCACCAGTATCCCCTGAGAAATCCCTTCTAGCATATCCCACAGCTATCAACAGGGAGCAGGTCTTGGAGGTGCTCACTAAAGCTAAAAACAATGCTTCAGTTTGCCCTGACAATATTGCCAGTTGCCTCCTAAATAGCATAAAACGTAACCTGATATTGTCACTTGAAGCACTCCTCAACTACTCACTCAAAACAGGTCATGTGCCAGGTGAATGGAGGGCCACAACAGTCATCCTTCTTCATAACGGTGGACAATCAGCTAACCCCAGGAACTACAGATGCATCAGTCTTGACAAGTCTTGTATACAAAGCTGTGGAACAAATTGTGGAAATGATCAAGGACATTGGCAAACTACAGACACTAGACCCATTCCAGTTTGGCTTCATTATGAGAAGGTCTTGCCTGCTTAACTTGTTGACATCTTTGAGAGGGTCACCATGGCTATAAATGAGATGTAAATAGTGCATACCACTTGCCTTGACCTGGCCATGGTGTTCAATACAATACCCCACTCAAGTGTTGTTGTCAAACTATGAGAACTAGGCATAAATCCCAACATAACTCACTGGAATGCAGGCTGGCTCACAGATAGGACTCAAGAAGTCAGGATCAGTGACAGCACTTCCAGTGTGTCCCAAGGCTCCTTGTTGGGCCCGCTCCTGTTTTAATATTTCCCTTTCTGTGTGTGTGTGTGTGTGTATATATATATATATATATATATATATATATATATATATATATATATATATATATGGGTCTCCTTCTAATGACCGAAGCGATTCGCCGACAGGGAAATAACCGACAAACGACCGACAACGCCAGTTGACCGACACGCCGAATCCCGACAGACGGAAGACCGACAAGGGAATGTGTAAGCGACCTGGTAAGTATGCGATGGTGAGGGATTTAGGAGTAGGGAGCGGACAGGTAAGTGTGCAATACTCAGGGATGTAGGGTTAGGGTGTGTGATAGGTGAGTGTGCGGTAGTGTCGGAGCTTGGGGTTCGGGGTGTGTAAGTGAGTTAGGGTTAGGGTGCAGGTAGGGAGAGTGTGCGGTGTCGGAGCTTGGGGTTGGTGTGTAAGTGAGTTAGGGTTAGGGTGCAGGTAGAGAGTGTGCGGTAGTGTCGGAGCTTGGGGTTGGGGTGTGTAAGTGAGTTAGGGTTAGGGTGCAGGTAGGGAGAGTGTGGTAGTGTCGGACCTTAGGGTTAGGGTTTGGGTTAGGGCTAGTGGATATGTGTTGTAGTGTACTGTGTTGTTTACGTGTAGTGTGTCGGTGTTATGGTGTTCGGTGTTTCGCGTTGTCGGGTTTGTGTGTTGTCGGTTTTCTGGTGTCGGTTATTTCCCTGTCGGCGAATCGGCGTTTCGGTCATTAGAAGTAGACCCATATATATATATATATATATATATATATATGTGTGTGTGTGTGTGTGTGTGTGTGTGTGTGTGTGTGTATGTAGAGAGAGAGAAAAATACATATACACTATTGGATTAGATTGGGTTAATACTAAAAATGTTGCTAAATCTTGTTGGCAAATAATACTTGATAAAAAAAAAAGCAAGCTGGATTCCTAGGTAAGGAGCTACGTATAGCCCAGGACTCTATGAATTTATATAATATGTTTACAAATGGCTTTATTATTTTTTATATTTTTTTTACTCATTTACTTATTTTTGGGAAAAATTGATCTAGTTCTTTATTAAGTTGTTAGCATGAATGGTTAATAATATAAAAAAACAGCAATATTTTAGTATTAACATTGATGGTATGTATTTCACAGTTGGATGTGTCTTTCGCCTGTTTTATTTAATAGACATTCATATCTTTAAATGTTCAATCAGTTTGAGTCGCACTGTGTGTCAATTTACTATTTAAATGCATATTTTTTGGTGTTTTATCTTTATCATGCACTGAAGGTGCTCCATAAGTGGAGACACTGCACTTTGCTGGTGGATTTTTCTCTTCTGACCATTGTAACTTTTTGTTTTCCTTGTTAGTGCTGGACTTCATTGTTTTGGTTTATCTGTGTGTGTGTGTATTTATATTTATATATTTTATATATATACACATATATATATATATATATATATATATATATATATACACACACACACACACACACACACACACACCTGCCTATATATATATATATATATATATATATATATATACACACACATACCTGTCTATATATATATATATATATATATATATATATATATATATATATATATATATATATATATATATATATATATCTAAATATACATACACACCTGTCTATATATATATATATATATATATATATATATATATATATATATATATTTATAAATATATATATACACACACACACACACACACAGCACACACATGCATATATATATCTATATATCTGTGTTTGTGTGTATGTATTATGTATATTATATAGGTGTGTGTCTATCTATGCCAAGGACATTGATTTATATGGATGACCAGCTCTGGAGTGAACGGCAAGTGCTGCAACATGCAGACAAGCGACACCATTTAGTCAGCAGACAGATATTTGACAGGTGTGCGACATTGACAATCCATGAGTAGGGAAATATTTTGTTTTCATGGGGATTGTGTAATACCAGAGTTAGTATTTATAATTAGCCAAGGGTGTGGGGGATACTTAGTAGGGCATATAAAGTATTGCATGATAACTATAAAAATCGATGGAGGTTGGAAAGTTCACAAAGAAACAGGGAGAGGATATATGCAAGGTTCACAAATATACAACAAAATCTAGAAAATTTAGGATTTTTGCTTGGAAAGTGACTGCATAGGTATTTTAATACCCCAAGCAGACTTGAAGAATGTTTCCTCAGGTAGATTGCAAATGTTGAAGGTTTGATATGGAAGAAAGAATTAATTGGTAACATAGTTTTTTGGGACTATAAAGAGTTGTCAGACTTTAAAAATTCATTGCGGACTACTCTGTCAGAAATAATGCATCTGGCCATGGGTAACCATCAAAAGTTATCTCACTGGTTGGATCTTCTCACAGGACAAGAGGTCTGTCATCCATCCAAACTTTGCAACTGACATTGTAGGTTATAGGGTTTTGACCCCTTTCAGGCACACCTTTTCTGAGGATGTGTTTAGTGTTTTACAGGAGGCAAGGAAACCCTCAACCAGAAAATCTTATATGTCGAAATGGAGGAGATTTTCGGTCTAGTGCTATGGTCGTCACCAGGGACCCTTTCAGTGGGGGTCCGCTCATTTGTATAAGTTGCTCCATTCATACTTGGCCTGTTTTTTTGTGAAGGCCCATTTGTCAGCCATTTTTGCGTGTCTGCCCTTGAATCCTCCTCTGATCTCTCATTTTGAGATCAAACAGTTTCTTAAAGGCGTCCTGCATATTAGGCCTCCAAGAAAGTATAGTCCTCTTCCTCCTTGGGACCTTAATTTTGTTTTGGAAAAATTGACTCAGACTTATTTTGAGCTTGCAGATTCTGCTTCTTTGCAACATTGTACCTGGACGACTGTTTTGTTGCTGGCTCTTACTTTTGCTCAGAATGCTTCTCCACTCCATGCCCTTGTGGCCATTCCTCCTTTTTTGTTTTTTTTTTCCACATGGACAGGGAGTCCCTTTGTACTAAACCTTCTTTTATGCCCAATGTAGTCAATGAATTGTCCTTAAATCTGTCTGGTAGTGAGAAGCTCCTGCACACCTTGGATTTGCACACACAGCTCTGGTACTATTTGTATAAGACTAGGACTACTCGTACGTCTGATCAGCTTTTTGTTTTTTTTTCTTTCCAGGTGTTTGGGTTGGGCTGTTTCTAAACAAACCATCTCCTCCAGGATTATCTGAGGCCATTTATTTTTGTTATTCTTTTCATGGCAAATCTATGCCTGCTTTTGTTAGAGCTCATTCCACTAGGGCTGTTGCCTCTTCTGGTGCCTTCTTGAAGGGGTTAGACACCATTCCATCCTTGAAGTTGCTACTTGGTCTTCAGTGCATACCTTTACTAAGCATTATAAGTTGGATATAGTTTCTAGGGCCAGAGCAGGTTTTGCTGAACCCATTTTATGTGAATTTTTTGAGATCTCTTCTCAGCCTTCCACCTCCCATTCTGTGCTTCAGCTTTTTTACTCTCCCTTCTGTACCATTAATGGAAGTAATATAGAATGACATAGTACAGTTGTGCAAAAATCTTACCATAACAGTAGATGTCCTACTCTTCATTGTGGCAGTATTTGCTCCCTCCCTCCAACCCCCTCTTGTTTGTTCTGCATTTTTTCCCTTCTGGATGCGTATGAGTTCCTTTGCCCTGTAGGTGCATAGGTTCATAGGATGGTACTAGGCTATCATCCCTAGGCCTGCACAAGCCTAGCCATAACAATTCCCAGGCTATTTCTTTCCACAGTATTTACTTCCCTGTACCCCTGTCTAGCAGGGTGACTGACATGGTCCCCGGGGTGAATTTCCTATCTCTCATCCAATCGTTAAGGTTCCTTTTGAAGAGGGCCAGAGAGGCGCTCTGCTTGACATGTATGGGCAGTCTATTCCAGAGTATGGTGAGTCTCTGGGTCAGGAACCTAGCCCTCCAGCATGTTTTGTTCATTGTGATGACAAGCTGGAGTATGTGGCTCTGAGGGATTGGGATTTCTTTAAGTGTAGCATGTCCAACAGCTCTGGGTTTGACATGGCCTTGCAGAGATCACCTCTGAGTAGACAGTATGCAACAGAGTATAGCTGGAGTTTAGTCGGTCAGCCATACGGCATCTGCTTTAGGCCTGTGATTCGTTTAGTAAGATATTTCTGCAGCCTTTCCAAGTTGTTGCAGATGTCTTGAGCGGTACATACCAAATGGGGCGTTGTATTCTATAATGGGTCTAATGAGGGATGAGTGCAGTGGGACAATAACCTCCTTTTTTCTGGATGAAAAGCCCTTAGTGATGAGGTGTGCCACATAGAAGGATTTTCTGACTGTTGTGGCAATGTGGTTATCGAAGGTGAGACCACTGTGCACCTGTGTCCCTAAGTCTCTTAACACACTTTTGGTGTTTAGTGTACTGCCACCTATGTGGTAATTCATGGGTACATGTTTTTTTCCCAAAGGGGATAGCTATGCATTTCTTGGCACTGAGCTTGAGCCCATGGCTCTGGCACCAAGCATTTGTTTCTGTAAGACCCTTTTGTAGAATATTCACATCATTTGGGTATTCAATAATGGCTCCCAGTTTGCAGTCATCTGCGAACTTTGTTAGCCAGAGTCCCTTAGTGTTGGCCTGTACTTCAGAGAAGTAGATGCCAAACAAGAGCGGTCTCAGGACTGAAACCTGCAGTACTTCACTTATCTGGAGCTGGATTTGGAGTCGGCTACTTTTACAGTGTGGGTTCTGTCAGTAAGCCAGTTGGCAACTCATCAAGTGATGTAGGGATTAATCCCCAGCTTAGTATGTTTATCTATGATTCCAGAGTGGGGAATGGTGTCGAAGACCTTGATGAGGTCCAGATAGGCTGTGTGGACTGCCTTACCCTTGTCCACAGCTCTAGAGACTGATTCGAAGAAGTCAGTCTGGTTCAGGAGACAAGATCGGCCCTTCACAAACCCAAACTGGGTGGCGTCCAGTGTTTGAAGGTTGCCAATGTCTTTGTTTATAAGTTACATGATAATACGTTCCATGGCCTTGCAGATCAGGCTCATCAGACTGATGGGGCGGTAGTTCGCAGGATCCAAGGTGGATCCCCCCTTGTAGAGTGGGATAACTGTAGCTGTGCTCCCCTCAGTGGGCACAAAGCCTGAGGTGAGGCTATGATTAAACATGACACTTAGGTGAGGTGCCAGTTCATTTTGTAGTTCATGTAGTACACAGCCCGGGATGTCGTCTGGTCCCACGGATGCTGTATTCTTAGTTTTGGAGAGTGGGTTTTTTTACCTGTGTGGCCATTATTACTGGAATTTGGCAATTTTTCGGTTTTGAGATGGGCCGTTTAGGGGGTTGAAGTTGACACTGAATCAATCTGCCAGGATATTGGCAATATTCTTGGTATCAGTATAATTAATGCCATTCTGTTGTAGCTCAGAACAGATCTGAGGATTGCCATTTAGATTCTTGACATAGCTATAGAATGCCTTGTGGTTGTCTTTGGAATCTTTGGCTGTGACGTCTGTTCTCTTCTGGAGCAATACAGTTATAGGTAGTTGTAAGTCCGTTTTTGCCCCATGTTCTGTGTGCATAGCATAAATGTGAAGTATGGCACAACCAATATTTCTTTTAAGCTTATTTATACTGGCCAACCGATTGGCTAGCCACGACGATGCATCCCTTCTGTACTGAATACTGCACCAGAGGAGAGAAGGACATCATCTGTTATGGTAAGATTTTACACAACTGTAGTTTTTGTCACTTTGCTCCATTATAACTACCATGCATACCTCTCAACTGTCCAGATTTTACCCGAATGTCCAGATTTTTGCCTCATATTTTTGGTCTGTTCCTCATAAAATTTTGATTTTCTGGGAAATCACTGAGGATTTAAGTTACTAAATGATGACAGAAATTTGAGTTTCAGACTTCATATCCTTCAGAAAATCCACACTAAGAAGTCCTGATATTCTACCATCTTTCTAAGTTTATGAGCAGTATTTAAAATTTGTCTCTATTTTTGAGCATTTGTTCCTTATTATTGTAGGCTTTGTCCAGATGTTTGTGTTAAGAGGTTGAGAGGTATGTCATGTGATTAAGTTGGAATGGAAACAGTTTAAATGTTACCATGTAGGACTAATCATTGTCAGACCAGGAATCAAGACACTCGTTAGGTACTGCAAACCATTAGAATGATCCCAAAAGCTGTACAGTATCATTCCAGTTACTTGTTTATATATAATAACAGTGGAACTAGAAACAGATTCATACGGATACAAGGTTAAAGGAGAAAGAAGTGTTGAAAACATAATACAATGCAGTAACTCACTAAGATATAGCATGTACACTAGGAAGTGCATTTGGCTAGTAGCTATAAATCAGCAAAAAGGAAAAGATTAGTGTATACTAATTTTTAAACTTTGCATCAGTCATGCTTCTACAGATGTACAAGCAGCCTGCTCACTAAAATAGTGCATTTGTCTAGTACTATTCAGAAATCAGCACATAAACTAGAAAATGAAAGGAACAGAAGAGTGTGTCTACCAATGCTCCAACCTTCTGTCACACACTTGCTTTTTATGGAATTACTAGCAGGTCAGAAAGTTACTACACCAGGCTAGTATTCAAAAATCAGAACACAGTGAAACATGAAATGAAAGAAAGAAAAATATGGTTTCCACTATTTGCCTCACTCAGATGCTTTCTATAGGTAGAAGTCATGTCATAAAATTGTTGTAGTTGGCCAGGATTCACAGTTACCACAGAATAAAATATGAAAGGAAAGAAACAAAAAAACTCTTACATGTTTTAAAAGCCTTGCATTACTGATGTGCTTTGTAGAGTAGCAGCAGCAGTCAATGTGTAAAATGCACAGATTAAGGTAATGAATGTCTCAGAGGGAGAGGTGTTGTCAGTACAAAGTACAGTTGCGTACACTTACCATAAGTGATGTTTGAGTGTATTCAATGTTGCAGTCATTACATTTGGGTAATCTGCTGGCAGGTTGCCCTCAGTCGGCCTGAATATCAAAGTCTTGGGTCCTACGTCAGATGCTGTCTCCTCTTCCATGACGTCAGGGGTATAAAACATGCAGCCAACGCCATTTTATTCAGTTTTTCTTGCCCCAGATGTCAGGTGCCCCCCAAATGGGGAGCAAAAAAAAAAACACACATATATACATATATATATATATATATATATATATATATATATATACAGCAATATATAAATAAATGCACTTTTAGCAACATAAACTTTACCTTCATCTAAAAGCAAATACACCACAAAGGCTTTAGAATATAATGAAGGAAAGAGAAGTTCTAGAAAAAAAGGGGATGGCTGGTGGGTAACCCGGACTGCAACATTGAATACACTCGAACATCTACATTTATGGTAAGTGTACACAACTGTGCTATGTTCTTCATGTTTCACTGCTGCAGTCATTACATTTGGGTAGAATCCCAAAGCTATGGATGGGGAGGATGGAGCTAAATAGCATTAGGAGCAGCTATAAGGCCCTGCAGAACTGCAGTGGCAAAGCCTGCCTTGGACTTAGAGAAGAGGCAAATGTGATAATGCTTTGTAAAAGTATGAACAGAGCTCCAAGTAGCAGCTTCTAGAATGGCTTTGGTTGGAACTCCTCTGAGGAAAAGCTGCTGAGGTAGAGGCAGCCCTGGTGGAATGTGACCTGATTCCCTTGGGCACTGGTTTGCCATAATGCAAGTAGCAGAAACGAATGCAGTGGCTTATCCACTTAGAAATAGAAAGCTTTGATATAGCCGTCCCCTCTGATCCTGCAGCAAATGCCACCAGCAGTTGCTCAGACTTTCTTAGAGATTTGGTTCAGTTCAAGTAGAATCTTAGTTGTCTGTGTACGTCCAATGAATGAAGAATCCGCTCCCCCTTGATGTTCATCGTGTTACACTGCTGCAGTCATTACACTTGGGTTATCCTGCCGTCAGGCGGTTCTCCAGTCGGCCTGAGTTCCAAAGTCTTGGTCTGGCATCAGTTGCTGTCGCCTCCTCCCTGACGTCAGTGTGACAGGGGTATATAAGATGCAGCCGAGGCCATTTTCTTCAGTCTTTCTTGCCGCGCGGTGCCCGAAACAAAAGCAGTTCGCAAGTGCCAGTCGTCCGACTCCTGAGATTTTCATTCCGAATCCAGAACCGAAGTCTTCTGCAAAGCTAAGTACCCCATTGGGGAAACTTTTTCTTGCCTCAGACCGATGTCAGTAAAAGTTAATAACTGTATTTCTTGTGGGAAGCAAATACTTCATAAGGATTTCCATTCCTATTGTATCCCATGCCTAGGCCCAGACCACAACGTCACTGGTTGTCAGTTTTGTGCTAGGTTTAACAAGCACACTATTAAACGTCGGTTTGATTTTGCCCGACATCATTTTGGCAGAAAATTCAATTACACCATGCTGTCAGAACTTCTGACGACCGGAATACATAAAAAGCTAAAGATGAGGACAGGCATCCGAGGCCGAAAACTGAAGACGAAGCCTCTTCTAGGCCGGTCGCCAGTTCTCTGGGTTTCAGCGAGGTGCCTTCACAGCCCCTGACGACCGCTTCTGCAGAACCACAGGCCGCCTCCGACTCCCACGTGGAGATGGCTGCGCCTTCGGACGCACAAGTTTTTCAGCCTACCGAAACTAACCCTTCAGAGGGATCCGGAGTAGCTGAGCAACCCGCAGCTTCAGAGGGTGTTTTCAGACCTGCTCAGTTAAGCATTAAACCCTCTGCTACGTCTAAACCTCCTTTAAAAACAAAGAAACAAATACAGCATTCTCCAGGACAGGCCTCCATGCCTAAGAAACAAATGCTCAAAATGGCCGAAGACTTAATCACTCTGATCAGGGGGTCCCATCCCCCTCCTGATAAAAGGCCCCAGACAGGATGCAGACTATGACTCATCCGACCAGGTGCCCATTTCTTCAGATTCATCCTCAGACCTAGGATATTCTTTACCCTCTTATGAGGATTCTGATGCTGAGGAATCAATTCCACCAGCCTCTCCACCTGAGGACTACTCCTTTGGGGAAACCTTGCATACCATGAGGGAGCATTTCCATTGGGAAGGCCAGGATTACTCAGAATCCAAGAACAGGCTCAGAGACTCCTTTTATTACCTCAACACAGACCCCTTGCTATTCCGCCAGTGTTAGATATTGTGGATGATGTGTGTACTGAATCGAGCTTAAATCCTGATTCCTTACCTCCAGCCTCAGTTAAGCCTGACAGATACTACAGAGTCCCTGACTCTCACAAATTTCTGTGTAAAAGCCCTGTTGCTGACCCTGAAACTATTTCTCAGGGACCCAAAGGGGTTAAGGCCTCATCAGCAAAAAACCCAGTTCCCTCTGACAGAGATTCCAGAGCATTAGACAGATGGGGAAAGAAAGTATATACGTCTGCAACATTAGCAATGAGAGCCTTAAATTGCCAGTTTCACATGCTGAAATATCAGCAATTTTTGATGTCTCAGTTGAAACAAAAAATGCTTCCAGATTCAGATCCTCCTACTTTTAAAGAAATGCAGAATTTATTGCATGCAGCTGAACAAGTGGGAAAACATACTTTGCAATGTGGTTTTGATTCTTTAGAGGCCTCCTGTAAAGCAGCAGTTACAGGCTCTGTCATTAGAAAACATGCTTGGTTAAAAGAACATATGTTACCAGATCATGTTAAAGCAAAATTATTGGATGCACCTTTGCAGCAGGCTGTGTTATTTGGAGTTAAGGCAGAAGAGGTATTAAAGAAAATGGAGGATAAGGCAAAATCTATACAAATGGTGAAGGATTTCTTACAGGTTCAGCCTCCTCGATTTAGCAGAAATTGGCCAACAAAGAATTGTTCCTTTCCAGTTACAGACAGACCTCAAAGGGTCTGATACAGACGCCCACGAGGTAGAGGTCAACCACAAGGTCCTTACAGGCCTCGACAATGGGGTGCACCAGGCCAGAAAGAAGGGGAAGACAGGCCCTAACCATATAAAAAGCAGCCTCAATGACTTCCCACTACAGCTGCCAAACAGCTCTCTCTTGGCAGCCCCCTTGGGAGGAAAACTGGCACTTTTCTATGACAACTGGCATTGGATCACCAAAGACAAATGGGTTCTCAACATTGTATCTCAAGGTTACAGGTTCCACTTTCACACTCTGCCAAGGTTAAAAGGAATGCCAAATCTGCCACCAAATCAATGGGCAGAGGCTCAAAAACAAATTACAGCACTCATGGACATGAGAGCTATTCAAAAGGTACCAAAACTGGAGCAAGGACAAGGATTTTACTCAAGACTCTTTCTGGTTCCCAGAAAGGACAAAGGCTGGAGGCCCATTCTGGATCTTTCTTCTCTAAACACTTACCTGAATGTTCCGAAATTCAAAATGTTGACACTACAGCAGCTTCTTCCCATGCTGGGCAAGAAAGCTTGGCTCGTGACCTTGGACCTCAAGGAGGCATACCTGCATGTCCCTATCAGACAAAACTGCAGAAGATACCTCAGATTCATAGCTGGTTCAGTGCACTATTAATTCTCTGCACTGCCCTTTGGCTTATCTACTGCACCCAGGGTCTTCACAAAGTGCCTGGCACCAGTAATTGCAGACAGAAAGGAATTCAAGTTTATCCGTACCTGGACGACTGCCTGATTCAAGCAGAGAACAAGGACATTCTTCTAAAGCATCTGGCATTTGTAAAAAAGTTATTAAGTTGCCTGGGGTACACAGTAAATGAAAAGAAATCAAAACTATTGCCCTCACAAGAGATAATATTCCTGGGTGCCAGCTTGAACACAATGGCCCAGATGGCTTATCTCATGCCAGACAAGCAAGGACAACTGACTCAATACTTTCAATTGATGGCAACAAAGACCCAACTCTCTGCAAGAAAAATTCTGCAGGCCTTGGGTTACATGGCATCTTGCATACTACTAATTTCATATGCCAGACTGCATATGAGGAAACTACAATGGTACCTAAATAGTGTATGGTCTCAACACTGTCAAAGTTTGGAAACAGTTATACCACTAATTCCTTGCCTTCAATAGGAGTTTCGATGGGCTCAAGCTTGTCACCTCAACAAGGGACAGCCTTTTACTCACCCCACAGCCAGGCAAACACTGACAACAGATGCATCGGATTACGACTGGGGAGCACACATGGCAGAAAAATGTATTCAGGGCAAGTGGCCCGCAGAACAAAGGCATCTTCACATCAATCAAAAAGAGATGCTAGCTGTACAAAATGCCTTTATAGCTTTCAAGGACTTGCTGCACCCAGGACAACTATTACTAAAGACAGACAACACCACAGTTATGTGGTACATAAACAAGCAAGGGGGCACTCACTCCTACCCCCTTTGCAGACAAGCCATGACCTTGTGGAACACAGCTCTAAACTATCAAGTTCATCTGCAAGCACAACTCCTGCCAGGAGAGAAAAACACAATGGCAGACAACTTAAGCAGAAACTTCATGGATCCCCACGAATGGGAATTGAATCCACAAATATTCAGAATGATAACACAGAAATGGTGGAGCCTGGACATAGATCTGTTTGCATCCCCAATGAACTGCTAGCTACAGAAATTCTGCACAAGGAGTTACCATCCACAAGCATGGAAAGTGGATGCCCTGTCATTTAGCTGGAAAAACCTACAAGTATACGCTTTCCCACCACTACCTCTCCTTCCAAAGGTACTCATAAAAGCCAGGCAAGAAGAGTCAAAGATGATCTTGATTGCACCAGACTGGCCACGCCAGCACTGGTACCCAATCTTAAAGAATTTAACCACCCTAGATTTTGTCTCAAATCCCACATCTGCTGACTCAGCACAACAATCAAATACTTCACAGCCAGCTAAAGACCTTAAACCTAGCTGCATGGAAAATTCCTTAGTAAAGCTAGCAGTGCCTCTCTCCAAAGCTGTTATGGATGTCATTCTGGAGGCCAGAAGGCCTAGTACCAGGAAAGCCTATTCGGATAAGTGGAAGAGATTCTGTGCCTGGAAGCAGGCTCACAGCCTTGACCCTCTTGTCCCAAACATTCCTCAGATACTACAATATTTAACTGAGATGCTGGACAAAGGCCTCTCCTTTTCATCCATCAAGATCCACGCCTCTGCCATCTCTGCTCATTACAACACGGATCCACCAATTTTCTCTAATCCTTTGCTAAAACAGTACCTCAGAGGGCATAAAAACATAAGATCGCCCCATAGAGCACCTACTCCAACTTAGGACCTCAACTTTGTTTTGGAAAAATTAACTTTACCTCCTTTTGAGCCAGCTAACACAGCAGAATTAAAATATATCTCTTTGAAAACTGCTCTGCTCCTGGCAATAACATCAGCACGAAGAGTTTCAGAATTACAGGCACTAATGGCAGTGGAACCTTTCCTCATTTTCCACCAGGACAGGGTGTCTTTAAGAACTACCCTACATTTATGCCAAAGGTGGTATCAAGTGTGGCTCTAAACCAAACTATTCACTTGCCAACTTTTTATCCAAAACCACAAAATAAAGGGGAGATACTACTGCATTCTTTGGACATTCACAGGCAGTTACGCTTCTACTTGGACAAAACCAAAGCCTTCAGAAAATCTGAGCAATTATTGGTAGCATATGCTGCAGGAGCACAGGGAAAAGCCATTTCAAAACAGACTATTTCAAAATGGATAGGACTTTGTATACGTTTCTGCTATACTCACCATTGGAAACCTGTACCTAGCAGCATTAGATCTCACTCCATCAGGGCAACAGCCACTTCAACTGCCTACCTCAGAGGAGTACCTACCAAGGATATTTTGGAAGCAGCAACGTGGAGTTCTGTACATACCTTCACCAAGCATTACCATCTGCCTTTATACTCAAAATCCAGAGCTGGCTTCGCCACTGCTGTGCTGCAGGGCCTTGTAGCCACCCCTAATGCCTTATAGAACCAGCCACCCTTCCTCAGCTTTGGGATTCTACCCAAGTGTAATGACTGCAGCAGTGTAACACAATGAACATAGTACAGTTTTGTACCTACCATAAATGTAGATGTTCGAGTGTGTACACTGCTGCAGTCCAGGTTACCCTCCCTCCTTCCCCTCTTACTTGCTGGTACGTAGCTATGTCTTCTACCCTTTACTACCCATGGGGAGTATTTGCTGGTAACTGAAAGTTGTTGGTTGCTTTTCTTATGTATGTTTTATTAGCAATTTGAATTGCCTACCTATTTGGGGGCACCTGACATCTGGGGCAAAAAAACTGAAGAAAATGGCGTCAGCTGCATCTTATATACCCCTGTCGCACTGACGTCAGGGAGGAGGTGACAGCAACCGACGCCGGACCAAGACTATGGAACTCAGGCCGACTGGGGAACAGCCTGACTGCAGATTAACCCAAGTGTAATGACTGCAGCAGTGTATACACTCGAACATCTACATTTATGGTAGGTACAAAACTGTACTTTCTGTGGATTTGGGTAAAATGTTGGCAGGTGAATAGTTTGAGCCACACTGGATACCACCTTAGGCATAAAGGAAGGATTGGTCCTGGGGGACAACCTGTCCGAGTAAAATGTAATAAAAGGCTCCACAGCCATGAGGGCCTGTAGTTCTGAAACTCTTCTTACTGAAGTGTTTGCTAAAAGGAAAGCTGTTTTCCAAGATAAAAACTTTAAATCCGCAGTAGCTGCTGGTTCAAAAGGAGGCAGGGTGAGTTTTTCCAGCACAAAATTTAGGTCCCATGCAGGAGTTGGTGATCTTCTGGGATGCCTTAAATTTTTGACCCCTCTGAGATACTGTTTTAGCAGAGGATGAGAAAAGATGGGAGGCTCCATGTTGTAATGAGCCGAGATGGCAGAGGCATGGATTTTTATTGAAGAAAAAGATAGGCCCTTGTCAAGCATCTCAGTCAAGTATTGTAAAATCTGAGGAATGTATGGTTTTGCTGTGTCCGTCCCGTGTGCTTGGTTCCAAGCACAGAATCTCTTCCATTTATCAGCATAAGATTTTCTAGTACTCTGCCTTCTGGCATCCAAAATGACATCCTTCACAGATTTACTGAGAGGTGTTGTTTGAATAATTATATGATCAGCCATGCTGCCAGGTTCAGAATTTGGAGCTGAGTGTGTAGAATTTGATTGCTCTGTTGAGACAGTAGATGAGGTATTTGAGGCAAGTACCAAGGAGGGAGTTGGGACATATTCCTTAGAATTTGGTACCAGTGCTGGTGAGGCCAGTCCAGGGCAATTAGGATTATTTTTGGTTTTTCCTGTCTGACCTTTAGTAAGACCTTGGGGAGCAGAGGCAGAGGAGGAAAGGTGTAGACTGATAGGTTTTTCCAACTGAAGGATAGGGCATCTACTTTCCATGCTTGTTTGTTTGTGCAGAATTTGTCCAGTTGATAATTTTGTGGAGAGGCAAATAGATCTATGTCTGGGCTCCCCCATTTCTGTGTTACCATGCTGAAGACGTGTGGATCCAGTTTCCACTTGTGAGGGTCCATAAGATTTCTGCTTAGGTCGTCTGCCAGAGTATTTTGTTTTCCTGGCAGGAATTGTGCTTGTAGATGTACTTGGTATGTCAAGGCTGTGTCCCACAATGCCATGACTAGTCTGCAAAGGGGGTAGGAATGTGTACCCCTCTGTTTGTTTATGTAGCACATAACCGTGGTGTTGTCCGTCTTTATCATATGGAATTAGTAGAATGCAGGATGCCATTAACCCCAAAGCCTGCAGAATTTGTCTTGCAGATAACTGGGTTTTTGTTGCCATTTGTTTGAAGTATATAGTCAGTTGCCTTTGTTTGTCTGGCGTAAGGTAAGCCATCTGGGCAGTTGTATTCAAGCTTGCACCCGGGAATGTAATTTTTTGAGAGGGTACCAGTTGTGATTTCTTTTCGTTTATTGTGTACCCTAGGCATGTTAGAAGCCTTTCTACAAACGCCAGATGTTGAAGAAAGTCCTTGTTTTCTGCTTGAATGAGACAGTCGTTCAAGTAAGGATAGATTTGTATGCTTCTTTATCTGCAAAATGCATTTACTGGTGCCAGGCACTTTGTAAAGACCCTGGGCGCAGTAGATAAACCAAAGGGCAGTGCAGAGAATTGGTAATGCATAAAACCTGCCTTGAAGCGGAAGTATCTTCTGCAGAATTCCCTTATTGGGATATGCAGGTGTGCCTCTTTTAAATCTAGAGTCACTAACCAAGCGTTCTTGCCCAGCATGGGCGGTAGCTGTTGTAAAGTAAGCATTTTGAATTTTGGAATGTCCAAGAACGTGTTCAAAATCACTAAGTCCAGTATTGGATGCCAGGCATTGTCTTTTCTGGGTACCAGGAGCAGTCTTGAATAAAAACCTTGTCCCTTTTCCTGTTCTGGTACTGGTTGAATAGCCCCCATATCCATGAGGGACGTAACTTGTTTCTGAGCCTCTGCCCATTGATTTTTTGGCAGATCTGGCCAAACGTTTGGAATTGGCAAAGTATGGAAATGAAATCTGTACCCCTGGGATACTGTGTTTAATACCCACTTGTCCTGGGTAATTATATGCCAATTTTGAGCTTGAAGTGCTAATTTCCCCCCAAGGGGGCTGCCAAAAGATAAGTGCTTGGTGATGGTAGAGGGAAGTCATTGAGACTGCTTACTGTAGGGTTGTGCTTTGTTTCCTCCAGATTTGGAGGTAGAGGCACCCCATTGCTTTGACCTGTAAAGAACCCTGTGATTGATATCTAGAGCCTTTTGAGCGCCGGGATTTGCCTTGTGAGGCTCTGTTGGACACATGAAAGGACCAGTTTTTAGTAGGCCAATGCCTACTGAATCTGGGTGGCTGCACTTGTAAGAAATCTTTTTACAGTTTGCATAAATTTAGCTTTGTTTTTACATTTTCTTTAAAACCTCTTCTGCCTTATTACCAAACAGATTATCATGCTGTAAAGGTGCATCCAACAATTTAGCTTTAACATAATCAGGCAGATTTTGCTCCTTGAGCCAGGCATGCCATCTAATCACAGATCCAGTAACTGCGGCCCTTCAAGAGGCCTCCAAGGAATCAAAACCACATTGCCAAGTATGCTTTCCAACCTGTTCTGCTGCATGCAATAATTCCTGTAATTCTTTATTTTCCACACAATCAGAAATCAACATAATCTTCTGTTTCAATAAGCCCATAACATGCAGTTATTTATTGATATTTAAGCATATGAAACTGGCATTTTAAGGTCCTAATTGCCAAAATTGCAGACGTATTGAACCTTCTTTCCCCATCTATCCAGTGCCCTGGAATCTCTATCAGAGGGGGTAGGATTTTTGGCTGTAGAGGCCTTTACACCTTTAGGACCCTGTGAAATAGTTTCAGGATCAGCAGCAGTATTTTTGAATAAAAATTTGTGGGGGTCAGGAACCCTGTAATATCTGTCTGGCTTACTAGGAGCCGGAGGTAGGGAATCAGGAGTCGTGCTTGATTCCGAAAACACGTCATCAACAATGTCTAATACAGGAGGTATAGCCAAAGGCCTATGCTGAGGTAGAAGAAGGTAATCCCTAAGCCTCTTTTTTGAATCGGAGAAATCCTGACTCTCCCAATCAAAATATTCCCTTAAAGTATGCATGGTTTCTCCAAAAGAATAATCCTCCGGAGGAGATGCAGATGGGATGGATTCTTCTGCATCAGAATCCTCATAGGGTGGTATATAAAATTCCTGATCAGAAGAGGAATCAGAGGAAATAGAAACCTGATCTGAAGTTTCATAATCAGTGTCTTGCCTAGGCCTCTTAGCAGGGGGGGGGGGGGGGGGGGTTGGGATCCCCTGATCAAGGTAATTAAGACCTCAGACATTTTGATCATCTGTTTTTTAGGCATAGGGGCATGAGCACGTGGCTCATGCATCGGTTTTTTTAGACTTAGAAGTTGTTTTTGTCTTTGTCTTTGAAGCTGACGTTGATTTTATATAGAAATGTTGAGGCTTGAAAACACCCTTAGAAGCCAGTGCCTGCACAGCGGCTCCGGACCCATCTGAGGGAGAGACATCCACGGGTTCAATACTCTGAGAATTTTGCGGCATACCAGACTCCGCATGGGTCTTGGTAGAGGCCTGCGACTCAAAGGTAGCGGGTATCAGGGGCTGCGAAAGCGTCTCACTGAGTACCGGTGACTGGCTTAGGAGAAGTTTCGTCGTCGGTTTTCAACCTCGATGGTCTGTGTCTGTCTTTTTCCTTGCGTTTTTTGTGAACTCCGTTAGTCGGATTGCTATCCAGTGACATTTCAGGGTAAATAAATCTGGATCCAAAATATTTTGAAGCAAAAATATACCGACACTTAATGGTGCATTGGTTAAATCTAGCACAAAACCGACAGCAAGGCACGTTATGATCTGGGCCTAGGCAAGAAATACAGTACAAATGAAAATCCTTATGAGGTATTTGCTTCCCACAAGTTATGCAATTATTAACTTTTACTGACATCAGTAAGGAGCAAGAAAAAGTTTCCCCAACAGGGTACTTAGCTTTAATTGAAGACTTCTGTTCTGAAACTCGAATGCGAAAATTTCAGGAGTCGGCCGACCGGCACTTGCGAACTGCTTCTTCGGGCACCGCACGGTAAGAAAGACTGAATAAAATGGCGTAAGCTGCATGTTTTATACCCCTGACGACCTGATGTCATGGAAGAGGAGACAGCATCTGATGCAGGACCCAAGACTTTGATATTCAGGCCGACTGAGGGCAACCTGCCAGCAGATTACCCACACGTAATGACTGCAGCAGTGAAACACATCTGCAATTTAAGATGGAATTTAGCTGACAGCTTTGAAAATTCCTACAGGCATTCTTCCCCCACCCCCCTCAGCTGAAGGTGAGCATGCTCAGAAAGGCAAACCTGAAATGTAAATAAAGGCTGAATCAAAGCAAAGAATCCTTGGGATTGTCCCTTTAACATCAATCAAGCTATTGAGTTGCCTGTTTTTTTCCCTCATCAGACCAACAAATTGGAATATATGTTGCCCAAGCTCGATTTCCACAGCAACTTAGATTTTATTTAGACAGGACAAAAGACATTAGGAAGTCAAATCAGCTTTTTGTGTCTTTTTCTGAGGCCAAGAAAGGTAAACCAGTCGCCAAACAACTTTGTCTAAGTGGCTGTCAGATTGTTTCACTACATATTCTTGTCTCTTCACCTTTCAAGCCCACAGCGTCTGTGGACCTTCAATTTTTATCATGGAAAACGGCCTTCCTAGTGGCTATCACTTCGGCCAGGCGGGTATCAGAACTTCAAGCGTTATCTGTCAAAGCTCTGTATATCATCTTCCATAAGGATAGGGTGTCACGCCATACCAGTCCTTCCTTTCTTCCAAAAGTTGCTTCTGAAAACAATATTAACCAGACAATTAACCTTCCTGTTTTCTTTCCAAATTTTCAGAACAGGGCTGAATGTAAGTTATATTTGTTGGATGTACACAGACAATTGAGGTTCTACCTGCACAGAACTAAGGCTTTTCTTAAGTCCGATCAGTTATTTGTTTCATATGCTAAACTCTTTCTAGGCAAACCAATCTCCAAAGTGACTATTGCTTGATGGATTTCTCACTGTATCCTTAAGGTGTACGCAGACAGACATTTCTCCTCCGAGTCAAGTGAAAGCACATTCCACCAGGTCCATGGCTATTTCTGCAGGTTTGTGGTCCAGGATGTCTCAGGATATTTGTTCTGCGGCTACTTGGTCCTCATCTCACACCTTTATTTCACATTACAAACTAGGCATGGTATCTAGAGTTAGAGCATTCTTTGGCTCTGGGGTGCTCCGGAATATCCTTCCATAAGGGTCACCCAGGTGTTTTGTAGCTGGGAACTCTGTCCCACAGGTTAATGACCAAATGAAGTCAACTACTTCAGATAAAGAAGTTATGTACTCACCATAATGTTCCATCTGAGTAAGTGTACTTCATTTGTCTTCAACCATCCCTCCCTCCTTCCCCCTGATCTTATCTGTATTTTTGTTACTCTGGTATGTAGGAAAAGGTGCCTCTGCGGTTCTCCTGTTCATGCTTGTTAGGTTGGTGAATATCCTGTTGTGGTATGGTCTTATTGGGTCGGGCTTGTGTTTGGGTGCAGCAAACTCAATCTGAGGGAAGGAAGGAGATGCAGGGATATTATGGATAAGGGGAGGAGCTTGTGTCAGACGCTGGTGAAGCGGCCGTGATCCGAATACCCACAGGTTGAAGACTAATGAAGTGCAACTACTCAGATGGAACATTATGGTGAGTACAACATTTATTTTTTTTGTACAAGGGGCAGCCCCCTGCACTCCCCATATTTCTGTGTGGTGGTGGAGGGATTGCTTTTATGTTCTCACTCCAAGCTTGCTGCACCTCAAAGGAAGAGTGACCAGTTAAATCTTATGTAAGTCTGTCTTGCTGTTTCTCCAGGAGGCTGAAATATTGGGGGAGAAAATGCTATAGTGCAAAGCAAAATACATTATTTCCGAGTGGAAATAAACACTGATGATCCCAGTTGGTAAAGGTTGAGCAAAATGATATGGTATCTCCCATTTCAAAGTGACTGGCACATTGAGGTAGTAGCGAACATGATCATCCTGTTTTCTGATGATACAGAATTAGTGAAGGGTAGTAGAAGAATTTAAAAGACCAGTTTCAAAAGGAGGCTAAGTGGGCCAAAATGTAACATTTTAGTTCCAATATGGACAGATACATTCTGCAACCCTGATGTAAAATGCTGGCTAGGAGAGTGGAATTGATGGCAGGAGTGGATTTTTGCAAACATGGTCCAGAATTTCAGTTTGGATATTACTGAAGGACTTGAATTACAAATTAACTTCCACAGTAACAGTTCCCCTGGTCAAGATGCATATTAAGAAAACACAATGGCACTTGGAAAGGGCGGCCACGGTGGTGCAGCAGTTAGCGTTGCCACCTCACAGCAAGAGTTTCTCCGGTTCGATTTCCGGCAGGGGAGCCTTCTGTGCGGAGTCTGCATGTCCTCCCTGTGGTCACGTGGGTTTCCTCTGGGTGCTCCGGTTTCCTCCCACATCCAAAGACATGCTGTAGGTGGATTGGACACTCTAAAATTGGCCCTAGGCATGAGTGTGTGCGTGCGTGTGTGTGCCTTCTATGGAAGGTTGGGCGCCGGGCTGGCAACTCGACACCGTAAAAACGCCACTGCCAATCATGAGCGGACAGGTGTATCCACTGTGGCGACCCCTAACCTGGAAAAGCTGAAAGAAGAAGAAGTGGCACTTGGAAAAACCCATATGAGCAGCACCATCTGTCACTTTGTTAGGTATTCTCTCTCATTGATGCCAGACAGATAGAACTGGCCTCGTAGCCTCACCAAGTACTAAGCAACCAGTAAATGCCCTTTGTGACATCAGAGGACACCTAGACCCTCTCTACAAAAGCCCTGGACCAGTTATGGGAAATTCACACACACAACTTCAAGATGCTATGGTGAGGAGGTGCATGAAAACAAAATTGATGTCTCTCTTCCTTGCCCTCTGGATCTTCAAGAGAGGGCATCATGGGCCGTGATCCACTATGGAAGCTGTATGTTCTAATCAAAGCAGAACAACAATGCAGAGAAGCACAAGACGTCTGTTGGTAGCGGAGGGTGAATGTGTGGAAATATGTACATATAAACTTTTCTATTACCATTGCATATTCTAGATGGGAGACTGGAAGGAAGGATAAGGTTAAGAGAAGAAAAGCTTTCACCTGTTGTCAGGATGACTTTTTCTTTCATGATAGGGAGTGGCACCAGAATATTGCTAAAGGCAGACTGCTGTACAAGTATCAGAAATACGTAACAGAAGAAAAATGGTCATGCAAATCCTCATTCCCAAATGTTACAGAATTTATTTCAGATTTCTTCTTTATTTGTCATGTTTTAAGTATAGGTCATGTGATTTTGGCTGTCAGTCACATGACTTTTTCTGGACCTATATATATAGAGTATGTACTCATGCATTTTAGTATTGATAAAGGATTATGTCCGAAAGCTTTGCTCGATTAAAGTGTTTTTTCCTTCTGACGTTTTGTTTTTGCTTTTGTATCTGAAGTTGCATTTGTGTTTTCAAATCCTTTTCAACAAGGAGAACTTGTCTGTCTGTGTTCACCCTCCACGCAAATGATTCTTGAGGGCATTCTGAAAACCAGTCAGGTCTTCTGTCATACCTTTAGTCCAGAATAGGTTGCAGATGATAATGGACATTTTCCTCCATATTTCAAACTTGAAGACCACTGCTAAAAGGACATTCTGAAGGCTTCTCTATTGTGCTGGATTCAGCTGAGACTAGCCAATAACTAGGGCTCCATCATGGCTTATGTACTATTGGTTCTGAAATACTTAGGTGAGTTACTTTCCTCATGCCTGTCTTATTCCTCTGTCAAGTTACACCTTGCGGCCATTTCAGCTTATGGATCCTCCCCTTCTCTGTTTTTTGTAAAACAGTTTCTCTTAAAGGTGTTGTACATCTTAGGTCTTCTAGGAAACAGGTGACACCTTCCTGGGATTGTAAATTTGTACTGGAAGAGTAAACTGTTTCCCTGTATACACAACTCATAAGGCATATTTATGGTTTACTCCAGATCCTCTGAACAAGGGAGAAAGCATTTTTACATAATCAGGGTGTGCATTGGTAGCTCAGGTGCTATTTTGATGGAATTATGTTCTTTAGAAAAGCATATCAGCTGTTCATTTCTTCTGATGGTACGAAGAAGGAACAACCTATGTCAACAACTTTAAGGAAGTTGTCAACAGGTATTGCCTTCTGTTGCACCCACCATGAAAAGTCTATTCCAGGCAGTAGCAAGGCCCATTCTATGAGAGCCTTGGTGTATACAGTGGCATATTGAAACTGGGTAGACTGTAGTAACATTCTAGATGTAGCAAAACGGTCCTCTGTACGTAACTTTTACAAAGCATTGCAAACTGGATCCTTCCCAGCTTCAAGACTGGTTTTGCTAGGACCATTTTCAAGAGGCTCTTGGATCCTTACCATTTCTTCTCCAAGGTTGAATAGGCTGTCTTTATCACCCATATAGCCAAACGTTGACAGCAACAGTGTAAATGAAGAACATAGTACAGTTGTATAAGTTGCACTTAAGATGCAATAGCTGAACCCATCCACCACCACCCTGCTTATTTATGTAGTTAGTTTTTAGGATACAAAAGTTTTTGTTTACTCTTGTATGTTTGAGGTTCAGGACAGTTAAGTTCTTTCTGTCTTTAAAGGCATGAAAGTGCTGAAAATTTGTAATCTGTTGATTTTCCTCCAAGGGAATGGCCAGTCAGCAGTGAGAGCTTTGGGAAGCTGGCTGGTTGTTAGGATACAACTGTTGCAGCAGTAAGGAATTTGAATATCAACTGTTGTGGTAAGTGTACTTTCCCACATAAACCAATTGCTGTCTGTTCTTCTGTCATCTGTCCTCCCCATGGTGATACTGTTGGATATCACTCCAGCAAGGGATCCTTCAGAGAGGGTCTTTGGTGTTGGATATAACAAGTGTGCACTTACTGTATCATTTGATCTACTAGAGTTCTCTTCTTGATGGGTCAGGAATAACTTGCCACCAACCCTATGTGGTTGCGTGACCCACTACAGCATTTTAATTTCCCCTTTAAGTCAGGCCAGTAGATATTCCTGCATCACTTGTTTAGGAGTGTAATAACGTATTTAGAATTATATATTGATTTGCAAGAGACTACCCATTAATAAATGGGGGTAAAATGGTGGAATCATTGGACAAGTAACCTTATGTATTTAATAGCATTGTGGGATCATAGGAGATTACTAAGTTATCGACCTGGAGGTCATTTCAAGGCTAGCCATTTTATCCTAATGTAATACCATGGAAATGTTAGTTAATACCAAAGGCTGCATTTAGTAATGACTGCCCATGTGGGTTGTGGGCACTATTCCCGGTAAGAATTTATAGTGCCCCATCCACTTGTCCAGGTTATTTTTTAACAGCGTCATAGAGGTGCTCTGTTTTACATGAATAGGTAGCCTATTCCAAAGATGCAGCAGTCGCTGAGAAATAAATAATGTCCCTCCAGCATGTCCTATTTAAGTTACAGGACATATTTAGGTCCCTGGAATGGGTGACCCTAGTCCCGATTGATTTACAGATATGCAGCAGGTTCATTAGGTTTGGGTTTGAGATTGCTCTGTAAATCAGGTATAAGTCTCCTCTAAGAAGTCTGTTTAATACAGAGTAAAGTGACAGGGACTTTAAGTCGGTCTGTACGGCACATGCTGGAGTCCCTTAATCTTCTTTGTTAAAAACCTCTGAGGTCTCCAATTGCTGCAGGTGCTTTGTACGGTACATGTTGAATGGGGTGTTGTACTCAATTATGGGCCGGATTAGTGCCAAGTGTAGAGGGATTGTAACCTCTTTTACCTTTACTAATCAAGTGTGCTGTGTAGAAAGCCTTCCTTACTACAGTAAACACATGGTAGTCGAAATTAAAGTCATGGTCAATTTGTGATCCCAAGTCCCTTACAACTTTGTGGGTACTTAGAGTATTGTTGTTGATTTGATAGTGTGAAGGGACATTGTTTGTGCCAAAGGGAATGACGATGCATTTCTTTGCATTCAGTTTGAGACCATAACTAAGGTACCAGTCGTTGGTCTGCGTCAGACCCTCCTGGAGTATACTGACATCTTTTGGGGATTCAGTAATTGCACCCAGTTTACAGTTGTATGCAGACTTGGTCAGCCACAACCCCTTAGTTTTGACCTAATCTTCTGAGAAGTATATACCAAACAGTATGAGGCCTAGCACTGACCCCTGTGGCACCCTGCTGGTATCAGGCCTGCTGGCTGATGTGGAGTCTCCCCTTTTGATAGTATGTGTCTGGTTTGTGACCCAGTTAGCAACCCATCTTGCAATGAAGGGGTTTACATTCAGTTTGCCAAGTCTATTGGTAATGGCTGAGTGTGGAATTGTGTCAAAAGCCTTTGCCAAGTCAGGGTATGTTGTGTGCACAGATTTGCCCTCATTAATGGCCCTGGTCACATTTTTGGAAAAATTCACCAGATTTAACAGGCAGGATCTGCCCTTGATGAAGCTGAATTAAGTAGGATCCAGGGTTTGGAGGTCACCTATGTCTTTATTTATGAGGTTCATAATGATACTTTCCATGGCCTTACAGATGAGGCTGGTCAATCTTATGGGTCTGTAATTCCCCGGGTCTGTTCCTAGGCCACCTTTGTGGAGGGGAATAACTGTTGCTGTTCTCCATTCCACAGGAACAAAGCCTTTGGTTAGACTATGATTGAAAAGGGTACAAATGGTGATGCTAGTTCAAGTTTTAACCTATTTAAAAGACAGCCTGGGATGCTGTCTGGTCCCATAGAGGCTGTGCTTTTTGCCTTGGGCAGGGCTTTGATGACCTGTACTTAAGATATGTAGGGTGGGGTGGGGCAAGGTTTCTGATAGGTTTGGAAGGAATAGGAAAGTAAAATTTTTGCCAAACCTATCAGATAGCAGGTTTGCTATCTCTGTGGAGTCAATGTGTGTGATACCATTGGTCACTAGTTCTGCACATGCTTGAGTCCTACCTTTTAGGCTACGTACGTAGCTGTAAAAGGCTTTATGGTTATTCTTGGCTGTGCTATCCCAGTTTTTCTCAGAGGCCCTTGGAGGAGTTGGCAAGTTGTTTTATTTGCCTGTTGAGGCTGAGGACGGTGCTTTTCCATTGTTGGGCTCTCACCCTTGTTTTCCTGGACAACAAATTTTTGCGTTTATTGTAAAGTTTGCTGATGTTGGATGTTCACCATGGCAGCTTTTTTTTACTTGGTGCTCTGGCTTTGATTCTTTCTGGTACAGCCGTGTCTACACACTTATGCAAGTGATTGTACAGAGCTTTAGTGTAAGCTTCGGTGTAGTTACCACTTCCAGCTGGAAGTGGGGCTCGGAATGCATTTATACTTTCACCTAGGAAGGGTATAGATGTTCTTCATGTTTCACTGTTGCAGTCATTACATTTGGGTTATCTACTTGCAGGTAGCCCTCAGTCGGCCTGATTAACAAAGTCTTGGGTCCTGCGTCGGTTGCTGTCCCTTCTTCCATGATAGGTTCATAGGATTATACTAGGCTATCTGCCCTAAGGCATTTATAAGCCTAGCCCAGAGTTTTGTGGCATACGCCACCCCTTATGTTAAAAATAATATGCCCATTAGTTTGTTTTGCCTCTGTCCAGCAGTGACACAGAGACGATTCCCGGGGTAAACCTACGATCTCCCATCCACCGGTCAAGATTTTTCTTGAACAGAGCCAGCGAGGTGCTCTGCCTCACATGGACCGGGAATTTTATTCCACAGCATAGGGAGTCTCTGGGTGATAAATCTATCCCTCCAGCACATCCTATTTATATCCGTGCTAAGGTTCAGGTCACTTGCTCTAGTGGTTCTGGTGGATTTGGATTTTCTGAGGTGGAGCATGTCCATTAATTCCGGGTTGGTCATGGCCTTGTATGTCAGGCACAGGTCACCTCTGAGCAGGCGGTATGCAACTGAATAGAGCTGGAGTTTCTTCAGTCTGGCAGCATATGACAGATTTTGGAGTCCCTTTATTCTTTTGATGAGGAACTTCTGGGGTCTCTCCAATTGCTGCAGGTGTCGGGTGAGATACATCCCGAAAGGGGCATTGTACTCGATCATTGGTCTGATAAGTGAAGAGTACAGGGGAACAATGACCTCACTTGATCTGGATGTGAAACCCTTCATGATCAGGTGGGCAATGTAGAATGTCTTTCTAACCACTTTAGCAACGTGAGTGTCGAAAGACAGGCCACTGTCAACCTGGGTCCCCAGGTCCCTGATGACCTCTTCTGTGCTTAGTGGATTTCCACCTATATGGTAGCTTGGGGTTACCTTGTTTTTCCCGAAGGGTATGACTATACATTTTTTGGCGTTTAACTTTAGGCCGTGGCTCTGACACCAGCCATCAGTTTCCGTGAGACCCCTCTGGAGGATATCTGTGTCGGATGTACTTTCCACTATGGCACCCAGTTTGCAGTCATCTGCAAATTTTGTCAGCCATAGTCCTCCTATGTTTGCCTGCACTTCTGAGAAGTAGATGCCGAACAACAGGGGGCCAAGGACTGAGCCCTGTGGGACACCACTTGTGACCGGCTTGAAATCCGACATGGCGCCAGCAACTCTAACCCTGTGGGTTCTATCCTTTAGCCAGTTTGCAACCCATTTTGTGACATATGGGTTAACATTTAAGCTGGTAAGTTTCTCTATAATACCCGAGTGGGGTATTGTGTCGAAAGCTTTTGCAAGGTCAAGGTAGGCTGTATGGACTGCCTTTCCCTCGTCAATGGCTTTGGTGACTGTTTCGAAGAAGTCGACCAAGTTCAAGAGGCATGATCTGCCCTTGACAAAGCCAAACTGGATTGGATCCAATGTCTGCAAATCCCCTATGTCCTTGTTAATGAGATCCATTATGATCCTCTCCCTAGCTTTGCAGACCAGGCTTGTTAAGCTTATGGGGCGGTAATTACCAGGGTCTGTAGAGGGACCGCCTTTGTGGAGTGGGACCACAGATGCCATACGCCACTCCTTTGGCACGTATCCTGTGGTAAGGCTAAGATTAAACAGCTGCCTTATGTGCGGGTTTAATTCCTCATTGAGTTTGTGTAGCACACAGCCTGGGACACCATCCGGTCCCATTGATGCTGTGTTTTTAGCTTTAGAGAGGGCAGTTTTCACCTGCGCATTAGAGATGTCTGGGAGGCTACACTCCGCTGGGATAGTTATCTCTCCTTTTGGGGGGGAGAGGGGGGTGAAGTTTGCACTGAACCTGTCTGCCAGTATGTTGTCAATGTCTGTGGGTTCAGTGATTTTTGTGTCATTTTGGACTAATTCTGAGCAAATCTGGGAGTTTCCACCCAGGTTTCTAACATAGCTGAAAAAGGCTTTATGATTGTCTTTTGAATCTATGGCAATTTTTCTCTCAAAGTTAGCCTTGGATGATTTTATGAGTGCCCATATTTTTTTACTAATAATGATCAAGGGTGTCTTCCCTTTTATGGATTTTGCTCTATCATGTAATAGCTTTCTCCTCTTATTGTAAAGTTTGTTTATGGCTGGGGTCCACCAGACCGGACGCCTGCCCTTGGTGGAAAGAGTCTTGGTTTTATTAGGGATTGCCTGATCCATGCAGTCCTGCAGGTGTTCGTAGAAGGCATTTGTAAGGGCTTCCGCAGCTTGGGTTGTGGTTTCCACTGGCTTGGGGGCCTTGAAGGCTACCACACCAGTCTTTAGTGTGAAGTTTGCTTTAGAGAAGTTCTTCACTGTGGTCTTTTTTGTTTGGGGTGGGGGTGGGATGTGGATTTCCAGTGAGATTAGTTTATGGTCTGATCTCACCAATGAGGGATATACTTCCGGTGTGGAGCATTTTGTCCCCATGTTTGTGATGATCAGATCTAATATATTTTCTCCTCTTGTGGGAACAGTGACTAGTTGTTCCATGGCATTTGAATTTATGAACTCCAGGAACCTTTGGGCTAGAAAGTTTGGGCTTGAGTAGTGTTCCCAGTCAATATTCGGGTAGTTGAAGTCTCCCAATATGATGGTGTTTGGAGATACATTTATACCCTCCAATGTTTTCAGGAAGGCTGTGTGGGGTTCCTGAGTTTGAGAGGGTGGCCTGTAGCATGCTACAAATTGTAGAGTAGTTTTGCCTATGCTTAATTGCACCTGGATGGTTTCCGATGCTTCGTGCGTTGCCACCAACCTGGAGGTGTGGATGTCCTTGATGAATATGGACACACCCCCTCCTTTTGTGGTGTGGTCCGGGTTTTGGGGCCGGAACGCATGATATGAGGTAAAACCTGCTAGTGCCGGGGTGCTCTCAGGAGCCTTGAACCAGGGTTCAGTCACAGCGCAGACATCGATGTTCTCCATGCTGAGAAGGGCCTCGAGTGCGTGCATTTTGAGATTTAGACTTGTGGTGTTGAGCAGCATTACCCTTAGTTTCTTCCCATTTTTGTTTTCTAGGGTGGTAGGTTTAGAATTTGAGCCTTGCCTAAAAAAGGCACTATGGGGGTGGCAAGAGCCTTGGCCAATATCCGGAATCCCAGGGGTGACAGGTGCAAGCTGTCCCTTGCGAAGCAGCGTGGCTTGTCAAGCATGTCATCCCAGGCAGACAGACACTGGATCCTCTTTGAATGACACCAGAAATTAAGCCAATTGTTAAAGCTGATCATCTTGTCTCTATATTGTGGCATCATTCTTGGTGAAGGAGGGATACTGCTCAGGGTCAGGGTCATACCTGCCTGGGCTACATAATCAGAGAGCTCCTCTATGTCTCTTTTCATGTAGTCCAGGGAGGTACGTCTCAAGTCGTTCACACCAGCATGGACAATGACTGTGTCATACTTGTACTTGCCGTGGAGTGACCTGAGTGCTTGTGTTATGTGGCGGATTCTAGCGCCCGATAGGCAGCTTACTGTGACCCTCTCTTTGTTCAGCCTGGTGAGTGGGACGTCAGTGTGTCTGACTATGGAGTCACCAATGACAAGTATGTTTGGTGTTGTATTTGGCCTTAAGGGCTGTGACTGCTTTGCACACTGATTTTGTTGTTTATGTGTTGTTTGTGGGGTGTCTTGAGTATGTAGTTGTATGGATGTCTGCTTTGGAGGCCTCTGCTGTTTAAGTAAATTTTTACTCAGTGCCTCCGAGTATGTCTTAGTGTGTTTATGTGTTTGATTCAGTGGTGAGGTTGCATTATGTGAGACTGGTTTTGTGGTGTGTGTAGTTGCCTTCTCCTCCTGCCTGGTCTTGCCAATCCTGAGTTGAGAGAGCTCAGCCTCCAGTTTGGCTAAATAGCTGCATCTCTCGCAAGTGTTTGTGTTATGTGGGAGGAGGAGAGGGTTGTCTGTGTACATGAAGCAATTGTAACATTGCCTCAAAATTCCCAGATTCACCAACTGGGCAGGAGAGGACGCCAGCATCTGACCCTTCGACATGCTAGAAATAATTATGAGTTTGGTATGAGACAGAAAAATAGAGGGCTTTAGCAAGTAAGTGGGTACTCCCGGGGGGGGTTTGCAAGTGGGGAATTTGTATGATATAGGAGTACTTGACCTGCAAAGAAAAATGCTTATAAGACAAGGGATGTGCTTTAAGACAAGTGCTGAGCTTCTTTTTCTCTTTTTTTTTTTTTTTGAGAAGAAAAAGCTTATAAGACAAGGGATATGCTTTTTAAGACAAGTGCTGAGCTTCTTTTTCTTTTTTTTGAGAAGAAAAAGCTATTTGGAACAAGTGCTGCACTTTTTAGTGACTGTGTAGACTGTTTAGGTAATTAGTAGTGCAGTTCTAAGGGAAAAAATGAAGAACAGACTTTTATGGAGCCAGAAAAAGTTTAACCTTGTTAAACCGACGCTGCCTGATGCTGCTCTAGTGGCAACTCCGCGCTAAAGCGTGCTTTATAGCAGGGGGGCTGGAAAGGGCAGGAAATGACCCAAAATGGCCAATGAATTACCAGTTACTGTCTTAAACCACTCCTCTGAGGACAAACAGGCAGCTCAGTACTCCCCACTCTCACTGGTGAGTAAAGAAACTTCCCTCTGGCCAAACAAGAAAATGGAGGAACACAGGAACCAAATACAAAGCCCAGGGATCAGCAAAATCTGATCACTGGAACAACTAGCTAGGAAAGTTAGGAAAGCTGATGTCAGGTCGTCAGGATAATGAAACATGCAGCTGACACCATCACATCAGTCTTTCTTGCTGTGCGGTGCCCGAAGCTGAAGCAGTTCACAAGTGCCAGTCGTCTGACTCCTGAAATTTTCGTTTTCGAGTTTCAGAACCGAAGTCTTCAACTAAAGCTAAGTACTCCATTGGGGAAACTTTTTCTTGCTCCTTACCGATGTCAGTAAAAGTTAATAATTGCATTACTTGTGGAAAGCAAATACCTCATAAACGATTTTCATTCGTACTGTATCCCTTGCATAGCCCCTGACCACGACGTACCTTGCTGTCGGTTTTGTGCTTTATTTAATCAGCGCACTTTTCGTCATCTGTATATTTTCACCTCTAAATATTTTGGTTCTCGGTTTAATTATCCAGAAATGTCGTCTGTTAGCCGTCCGACTACCGTGATTCCGAAAAAACGCAAAGATAGACAGAGACAGGTCGCAGAGGTCCAAAACTGCCGACGATGCTTCTCCTAAGCCATTTGCCAATTCGCCGGTAATCAGTGAGGTGCTTTCACAGCCCCTGATACCCACTACTTCGGATTCGTAGTCCTCTATTCGGAGTCCGGTATGCCGCGAGATGCTTCAACTGTGGAACCCGCGGATGTCTCTACCTTGGATGGGTCCGGAGCCGCTGTGCAGGCACCGGCTTCTGAGGGTGTATTCAGGCCTATGGGCTTGCATATTAAATCGACGCCTCCTTCTTTACTTAGGCCTAAATCTCGATCCATGCCTAAAAAACTGATGCTCAGGCCTCTATGCCTAAAAACAAATTATAAGAATGGCTGAAGATGTAACAACTCTAGCCAGGGGTAGCCAACCCCCCCCCCCCCCCTTTGAGGCCTAGGACTGAAGTTGATTATGAATCTTCTGATCAGGATTCTGTTTTTTCTGATTCTTCTGATGATCTGGATTTGCCCTTATCTACTTATGAAGATTCTGTTGCAGAGGACTCCATTCCCTCTGCTTCCCCTCCTAAGGATTTTTCTTTTGGGGAAACCTTACATACTCTAAGGGAGCATTTCAACTGGGAAAGCCAGGATTTTTCTGATTCATAAAAGAGGCTTAGGGATTTCCTTCTCCTACCTCAGCATAGGCCTTTAGCTATTCCTCCTGTACTAGACATTGTTGATGCTTTTTCGGAATCTAGTTTGGCCCCTGATTCCCTGCCTCCTGCTCCCAGAAAACCTGACAGATACTACAGGGACCCTGAGTCCCCCAAGTTCCTTTTTAAAAATCCTATTGCAAATCCAGAGACTATTTCACAGGGGCCAAGGGCATTAAGGCTTCTACTGCTAAAAATCCTACCCCTTCTGATAGACTCCAGGGCGCTGGATAGATGGGGTAAGAAGGTTTACACTTCTGCAGCCTTGGCCATTAGGGCTTTAAACTGCCAGTTTCATATGTTAAAGTGTCAGCAACATGTTTTTGGACTGTTTAAACAGAAAATTATGTTGATTCCTGACTGTGTGGAAAATGAATTACAGGATTTAATGCATTCTGCTGAACAAGTTGGAAACGTACTTTGCAATGTGGTTTTGATTCATTAGAGGCCTCTTGCAGGGTAATCCGCGGCGGTGCAGCAGTACCGTTGTTGCCTCACAGCAAGAGGTTCTCCCGTTCGATTCTCAGATGGAGTGCGGGGAGTGCCTTCTGTGTGGAGTCTACATGTCCTCCCCGCGGTTGGATGGGCGTTCGAAAGACATGCGTAAATGGGCGTGCCTTCATTGAAGGTTGGACGTCGAGCTGGCACCTCGGCATTCGTGAAAATCTACTGCCAATCATTAGCGGACCGGAGTTCCACTGTGGCGACCCCTAACCAGGAAGAGCCGAAAGACAAACAACAACAACAGAGGCCTCTTGCAGGGATGCTGTTACTGGGTCTGTGCTCAGAAGGCATGCCTGTCTTAAGGAGCGATCTTTGCCTGATCATGTTAAAGCTAAATTGTTGGATGCTCTTTTAAATCAGGACCGCCTGTTTGGCAACAAGGCTGAGGAAGTTCTTAAAAAGATGGAAGGTAAAGCTAAATCTATGCAAACTGTTAAAGATTTTTTACAAGTTCAGCCTCCTATTTTTAGTAGGCACTGGCCCTCTAAGAATTGGTCCTTTCCAGCCCCTTCCAGGTGTTCTCAAGCCAAACCCAGACACAGCAAAAACCCCAGGTTTCAGTCCGAGAGGACACACAATTAAGCAGTGGGGGACCTCCACTTCCAAATCTGGGAATAATGAAGTCTCCCCCCTATGATAAACTGTCTCAATGACTTCCTTTTAAAATTTCTAAGCACTTATCAACTGACTGCCCCTTTGGGGGGAAAGATTGCTCTTCATGCAAAGAATTGAGAACTCATTACCCAGGACAAATAGGTTTTAAATTTAGTGTCCCAGGGATACAGATTTCACTTCCACATGTTGCCAACACCAAGCGGGTGGCCAGACCTACCCTCAAATCAGTGGGCAGAGGCCCAAAAACAAGTACTTTAGCTCTTAAGCATGGGGGCTATTCAACTGGTGCCAGAAGAGGAAAAGGAACAAGGTTTCTACTCGAGACATTTCCTGGTACCCAGAAAAGACAATTCATGGCATCCTATCCTGGACCTGTCTACTCTAAACACCTTTTTGGAGATTCCAAAATTCAAGATGCTGACTCTTCACCAATTACTTCCTATGCTAGGCAAAGATGCCTGGTTGGCAACACTAGATTTAAAAGAAGCATACCTGCACATCTCAATCAGGGAATCTTGCAGAAGATACCTACGCTTCAAAGCAGGCTACACGCACTATCAGCACTCTGCACTGCCCTTTGGCTTATGTACTGCGCCCAGAGTATTGACAAAGTGCCTAGCTCTAGTTATTGCATTTTAAAGGCAAAGAAATATTCAAATATACCCATACCTGGACAGTTGTCTAATTCAGGCAGAAAGTCAGGGCATACATTTGAATCATATGGCCTTTGTACAAAGGTTTCTAACTTGTCTGGGGTACACCATAAACGAAAAGAAATTGCAACTGGTACCCTGTGAACAAATTATATTCCTAGGAGCAAGCTTGAATACAACTTCCCAGATGGCTTACCTCACGCCAGAGAAACAAATTCATTTGACAACCTACTTCAAAAAGTGGCCACAAAACCAGTGCTATCTGCAAGACAAATACTGCAAGCCTTGGGGTTCATGGCCTCCTGCATTCTTCTAATTCCATATGCAAGACTGCATATGAGGAAACTACAGTGGTATCTAAAAAGCCTATGGTGTCAGCATTCTCAGGAACTAGAAACAATGATTCCTATCACACCTTGCCTACACCTAGAGTTCTTTTTGTGGGCAGAGGCCTGACACCAAAACAAGGGACTACCTTTTACACCACCCCCTGCTGCCAAAACTCTAACAACAGACACATCAGACTATGCATGGGGGGGCTCACCTGGCAGGGAAGTGCATTCAGGGCAAATGGAACCCAAGTCAAATTCATCTGCATATCAATCAAAAAGAAATGTTAGCTGTACAGAATGCTCTGACAGCCTTCAAGGACCACGTTCTTCCAGGACAACTAATGGTAAAGACAGACAACAACACTGTCGTGTGGTACGTAAACAAGCAGTGGGGTTACACATTCTTACCCCCTCTGTAGACTAGCCATGGCATTGTGGAACACAGCCTTGAGCTGCCAAGTTCACCTACAAGTTCAATTCCTGCCAGGAAAATTAAATACACTGGCAGACGGACTAAGCAGAAACCTCATGGACCCACACGAGTGGAAACTGGAACCAAGGACTTTCAACATGTTGACAAGCAAATGTGGGAGCCCAGATATAGACCTGTTTGCCTCTCCCCAGAACTACCAATTGGACAAATTTTGCACAAGGACTCCCAACAAACAAGCCTGGAAAGTGGATGCTCGGTCCTTCAGTGGGAAAAACCTATCAGTGTATGCCTTTCCCCCCCTGCCTCTGCTCTCCAAAGTACTACTAAAAATCAAACGGGACAAACCAAGGATGATTTTAATTGGTCCAGACTAGCCGCGCCAACACTGGCACCCCCTCCTGCGCAGTGTGTCATGGTTATCTCAGTGGCACCTGCCTCAGACTCCTTCCCTGCTGTCTCAGCTGGAGAACCAGATTCTGCACCCTCAGCTTCCAACACTGAACCTTGCAGCCTGGCTAGTTACTTAATCTCTGCTTTACCATCCCTCAGCAAACCTGTGATGAATATCATTTTAGAGGGAAGGAGGCCTAGTACTAGGAAATCTTATGCTGAAAAATGGAAAAGATTCCGTGCCTGGAACCAGTCTCAAGGAATGAGCACAGCAGCGCCCAATTTACTTCAGATTTTATAACACTTAACTGAGATGCTTCACAAGGGCGTGTCTTTTTCCTCCATTAAAATCCACACCTCAGCTCATTATAACACCGAACCTCCCCTCTTCTTTCATCCACTGCTCAAGCAGTTCCTCAGAGGGGCCAAAAATTTGAGACCACCCAGGAGAGCTCCAACCCCAGCCTGGGACCTTAACTTTGTCTTGGAGAAACTCACTCTACCTCCTTTTGAGCCAGCTGCTACTGCAGACTTAAAATTTATTTCTTGGAAAACAGCTTTCCTTTTAGCAATCACTTCAGCTAAAAGGGTATCTGAATTACAGGCCCTTAGAGCAGTGGAGCCTTTCATCATCTTTCATGCAGACAGGGTGTTCCTCAGAACTAATCCATCCTTCATGCCCAAGGTGGTATCCAGTGTGGCTCTTAATCAGTCCATTCATTTGCTAACTTTCTTTCCCAGTCCACAGAATAAAGGGGAATGGATACTGCATTCCTTAGATGTGCACAGACAACTTAGATTCTACTTGGACAGGACTAAATCTTAAAGGAAAGCTGAACAACTGCTGGTGGCATTTGTTACAGGGGCCAGAGGGGTGGGCTATTTCAAAGCAAACCATTTCTAAATGGATAAGCCATTGCATTAATTTCTGCTGTAAGCACCATGGAAAACCTATCCCCCAGGGTATCAGACCTCACTCCACCAGGGCTGCATCTACCTCTACAGCCTTTCTCAGAGGTATCCCTACCATGGATATCCTAGAAGCTTGCTACCTGGAGTTCTGTACTTACTTTCACCAAGCATTAGCATTTGCCAATTTTCTCTAAATCCAGAGCTGTCTTTGCCACTGCAGTCTTGCAGGGCCTTATAGCTGGCCCTAATGCTATCTAAATTCCTCCTCCCAACCATAGCTTTGGGAATCTACCCAAATGTAATGACTGCAACAGTGAAACACAAAGAACATAGTACAGTTGTGTACACTTGCCATAAATGTAGATGTTAGAGTGTATTCACTGTTGCAGTCCTGGTTACCCTCCCTCCAGCCCTCTAACTTCTTTTGGCTATACTTCTACTTTCCTTTACTATGCTTAAAAGCCTTTTTGGTGTATTTGCTTTTTTGTTGGAGGTATATCTTTGTACTTTTAATTGCTTCCCATTAGGGGGGCACCTGACATCTGGGGCAAGAAAAACTGATGTAATGGCGTCGGCTGCATGTTTTATACCCCTGACGTCATGGAAGAAGGGACAGCAACCGACACAGGACCCAAGACTTTGTTAATCAGACTGACTGAGGGCTACCTGCAAGCAGATAACCCAAATGTAATGACTGCAACAGTGAATACATTTGAATATTTACATTTATGGTAAGTGTAAGCAACTGTACTTTTGTCTTGGTGAAGTGTTTTAGTCTGATTTCACCCTTTGTGAGTTCTGGTGTTAGCGTCAGCTCAAAGGTGACTGATTTGTGGTCAGATTTAACTAATGAAATTCTGACAGTTGCGATAGTGCATCTGTTTGACATGTTAGTGAGGACCAGATCTAGTATGTTTGCTCTTCTTGTTGAGGTATGAACAATTTGTTCCAGGGCATTTGAGTTAACAAAGTCAAGAAACTTTTGTGCTAGCAGGTTAGGGCGAGCTTAGGTGTCCCACTTGATAGCGGGGTAATTGAAATCCCTCATAACCAGAATGTTTGATAATAGTTGGATTGCTGCCAGCTTGGTCAAGTAGGCTTTGTACGTGTCATGACCCATGGAGGGGAGATCTGTAACTGGCTATGACTTGAATGGGGGGGGGGGTCCTTACCCACCATAACTTTGGAGTAACTTTATGAAGTTGTCCAGTCTGCTAGATGGGAGCACCCACCTCCTTTGGTTCTCACATGTTCATTTTGTGGTCTGAAGGTGTGGGAGGCATTGTAGCCTTGCAAGGCCAGGGTACTCTCTGAGGTCTTGAACCAGGTTTCTGTGACTGCACAGAAATCTACATTGTCCATTGCTTCCAGGGTGTACAGTTTTTGGTTTAAGCTCTTAGCATTTAGCAGCATGACCCTTATTTTGTTATGACTGGCAAATTTCTTATCGATACGTTTGTTTTCGAGACCTTGCCTAAAAAAGGCACCATGGAGGAGTCAAGAGAACTTTGCAAGCAGCTGAAAGCCTAGAGTTGCCAGGTGCAAACTGTCTCTGGCAAAGCAGCAAGGTTTGTCGACCATGGCTTCCCAGGCTGACAGAAAGTGGATCCCCTTTGAATGACACCAGAAACTAAGCCAGTTACTGAAATCAGTCATTTTTTTGTTTATACTGTGGAGTCATTCTAGGTGAGGGTAGTATGCTGCTCAAGGCTAGGGACCTACCTGCCTGGGAGATTTACTCGGAGAGCTCAATCATGTCTGTTCATATAGTCCAGTGAGGTATGTCTCAGGTCGTTCACATCAACATGAACTATGACATAGTCATAATGGTACTTGTTGCTGAGAGACCCGAGTGCATGCGTGATCTGATGAATCCTGGCACCCGACAGGCAGCTGACTGACTTTCTCCTTGTCCAACCTGGTGAGTGGTACATCTGTGTGTTTCACTATTGAGTCTCCAAGTCCAGTGACTAGAAAAGTTGTTTTTTTGAGTGTTATGCCATACTAGCTTGGTAGGTGCGACACTGGTGTTGCTGTGTGTCATAGGTGTTGTGGTAATTGTGGTAGTTGTAGCAGTCATTTGTTTTGGAGGTCTCTGATATCTCGGTAGGTTTTTTGAGAGAACCTCCTTGTATGTTGATTTTTGTGTTAGATGTGTACTGTGTATATGAGTAGTGGTACTATGTGCAGGTGGGTGGGTTGACAACCTCTTCCGTGTTACTGTTTCGACTTTGAGAGAGTATGGATTTAAGATGCCTGGTGTAGATACATCTCTCACACTCTGTACTAGAGTGAGTTATTAGTAGAGGGTTGTCTGTGTACACGAGACAATTGCTACACTACCTCAAGAGACCCAAGTCAGCAAGGTTGGCAGGAGAAACAAGGGTGGTCCAACTGTTCATAGTGCTAGGTTGAAGACTGTTGTCACTAGTGGAACTTTTCAGGATCAATCAAGGAGGAGTTTAGTGGATGGATCTTTCTGCTTGGGGTTTATTTGTTGGTAGTTTAATAGGTTTCAGCTTACTAGCAGTGTATTTTTTTGACTGGGAAAGTACTAAGGATGAGGGCTGCATTTAATGTGCTACAGCTGTTACTGAGGGAAAAACTGTTGAATTAAGTTGTCCGGCTATGGCGCACAGTTGCGAGGTAGTGGAAGGTGCTGTGTAGTGCACAAAAAAGCAGAAACTTCCTCAAATGCAGGGCTTAAATACCAGAAGCTAAAAACTTGAAAAAAAAATAAAAAAATTAAAAAGGTTCAAAAGGACCAATGAGGATGCTTATTCCAGACCCTAGACCAACCACCCTTCACCATACAGGTTCCAGTCAGCACAGTCGTCTCACTTGAGTGCAGAAAGGCCCCCTCCAATCCAAGATGGCCTGGAACCACTAGAGAATGTTTAACACAGCAGAAAAATAGCAGTGGACACACAAAAAAAATTTAAAAACAGCAGGAAATCAGTAAGATTACTCTAAATGTTTTAAACAGCTAACAGTTTAGTTATTATAGCACTGCTTGGCAGTGTAGATTAGTACACCGTATATAAATACAGTATTAAAGTGCAGTAAATACTATAAATAAGCAAAAAAAAAACGGCAACTTGTGTTTTTTGGAAGTTCAGAAGCCTCTAGTCATCTGGCATCTCAGCTCAGAGTTGTGGCTGGTAGCCCACCTCAGTTCAGCTTGGTACAAAGAAGCAGAATCTTGCTCAAATGCAGGGCTTAAATACCAGAAGCTAAAAACCAGAAAAAAATGTAAAAAAAGTTCAAAGGTTACATTATGACATACTGATCTGTGAATGGACATCTCCAGATGTGGATTTTGTGTGGAGAAAATAAACTGGTGCTGAAGATAGTATTCTACTTTGATCCTGTCATGGAAAGACTTCTTGTAGATCAACTGCTGTAGTAAACTTTATTTCTCTTGATCTGCACTTGCTTGCTATAGTTAGGAGTTGCCAAATATGTGGTCTTGATGGGGAATAAACTTGCTTACATATGTGATTTGTTCTGTCACAAGTACGCATCGTCTTAGGAGTGCAGCTGTTTCCAAGCTTCAGATCTTCTGAAGTTTGATCAGTGGAGAAGATGAGCCCAGCCATAAAACCTGTCTGGGAGGTTCCAGTCATAAATCAAGTGAATGTAGTAAGATTTGTATGTGTACTTGAGTTGTGATTGCAGTCAACCTTCTTGAAGGCTAGTAGGTAATTCCTATCAACATGCATTTTACCTGTCTCAAGTCCTCAACCATCCCATACTAAATGCCACTTTGGTGGTGTATTATAAGCTCTTACTGTGCATATCATTAATCATAGAGGCGGATTGTCTTCACCTCCACCCCCCAAAAAAGTTTTAAAGAAACCAATACAACCCCCCAAAAAAAATTGAGAACTTTGAAGATTGTGTTGAATTGATAACATGGTGTATGCTGGCATCAGTGATGGGTTACTGTGTTAGTGCTGCCTTTATTTGCTCTGTTTTGTTTTGTTTTCTGCTTGTTGGGATACATGTTTTTCAAATAACCTCGATAAGGTTTAGTTGACAGTGAAAACTGTCCAAGATGATCGAAAATCTTAAGATATGATTCTTTGTATAGTTACCGCCCCAGTCTTAAGATTTTTGTATTGTAACTAGAAAAGTAGGAATGCATACAGAGACAGTGGTTCATTATGTATTTGTAATCCTTTTGCTTTTATTCTCAGATGCAGAACCCAGAAATGCTGCAAGCTATGTCAAACCCAAGAGCAATGCAGGCTCTTATGCAAATACAGCAAGGTTTGCAGACATTAGCTACAGAAGCTCCAGGACTTATACCAGGGTAAGATAGCTTTGAATTTACTACACCATTGTACTGTTTCCTTCATAGAGAAAAACATTCAAGTTTCCATTTACTTGGCACAATAAGCAGTGTGTGCTTACACAAGCAATTACTGTTTGATGTAATGTCATATGCAAGTGAGTTAAAAGTCATTTGATCAGTGTACACAAGTGACAGAATATGGGCCTTGGGATGCTGAAAAAAAAAACATCTGCTTGCTCACTAGTCCTTATATTTACATTATATTCGCTCCAGTATTACATGCCTTTTTATATAGGAGTGTTTAGTTGCTTTTTAGGATTTGCTACGATTAATCACATATTTTTTAATTAAGATGTAAATTGGAATGAAAAGATCTAATTGCAAACCCAAATGATTACCACAGAAAAAAAATCACAATGTATTGCGGAATTGTTTTTTCAGTGGGTAAGTTCCCCTGCACCTCCCATTGTGGGGACTGTGTGACCCCCTCCCTAAGCTCTATATCTACTAACTCTGAGAACATATAGATTTGAAGGAAAAGGTGTAAAAGAAAAGTAAAACGCCCCTTTTCCATCTTCTCTGTCCCATAACTGAAAGTCATAGCCCATCATCTGTAGCAAACCAGTATCTGATGTAGTAAAACTGAGAGCATAAACATCCAGTGTTCCATTTGTGATATTTTGTGGGACAATCAACAGTAGCCCTCTCCCTATTCTGTCTTGTTTCATAATAAATAGCCTGCTCTTTATTTTTGTTATAGTTGCATTGCTGATGGGAATCTTATCAAAGGCCGTGTTAATTTTGGGAAGTATGTTCCAGTACTACATTATGTTGTGTTACATAGAGAGCAGTTTTATAGATCCCACTCTTTGTAATGGATTGATTGCATTTTCAGTGGTATACACTTGCTTTATAGATTCTTGTGCCATATATTATGAACAGGCAAACTGCTTGGTGTATTTTCCTTCATCTTTACCAGAATCACTTTTATCTGATGTTGTCCTTTTCATTTTTTCCTCACCACTGGGTCTAGGGATCCCATCCTCGGATCCGACTCGGCCACCTTATTCAAGACTTCGAATCCAATCCTCATGCTCCTCCCTTTACCCATAACCCCCCTGGACATCCCGAAGTCCTCCGATCTCGTTTGTCACCATTCCCATTGGATGCAAGATCCAGCCTCTCACTTGAGAATCGTTAAAGAAGTGTGTTTTTCACCTCGGTGACCTTATCCTTTCAATAGCTTGTTTTTGCTCCTCCCTTTCAGGAACTTGTTAGAAGTGTATTGTGTTTGTTGTTGTGTTTTTTTTAAGAAGTGTTTTTGCTTAGGTAGTTGCTTACTATTAGTAGTTACTAGTGTGTGTGTTTTTTGAGTTCTTAGATTTTTAAGAAAATTATAGTTAAACTTTTTGTCTGTAATCTTTATTAGACTTTTCCAATTAGCTTTGTTTCTCTCTGGCACTTGGGACTGGTGTTTTCAGTTACTGTCCCTCTTCCCGCGTGTGTGTGTGTGTGTGTGTGTGTGTGTGTGTGTGTGTGTGTGTGTGTGTGTGTGTGTGTGTGTGTGTGTGCTTGTTTCTCTTGGACCCCTTTTCTTGCTGGTCTTGGAGAGTTTGTGTAGCCTTTCTTGGATGGTGGAGTGATTCAGCAGTTTGAGTTGTCACCTCACAGCAAGAGGTTCGCCAGTTCATTTCTCTGCTGAGGTGCCTTCTGTCTGGAGTCTGCATGTCCTCTTTGAGTTCATCTGGGTTTCATTGGGTGCTCCAGTTTTCTCCCACATTACAAAGACTTGCATCTGGAGCATTTCTCCCTGGGCCTCCACTGAAAATTGGCTTATTCCAGGTTGAACTTTCCCAGTACCCAAATGTTAAGTAAATAAATAATTTTAAACATTGTTGAATTCTCAGTTTATACAGTTTGTGTACTGTGACTGATTTTTTCTTGTTGTTGGTACCTTTTCTTTAATATTATGTTAGACAGGCCAGAAAAACCAACTGGGTTCAAACAGTGCACTTCTTTTGGGCATAAGATCCCAAACTCTGATGCCCAGCAGAAGTATGCCTGTTGTTTGGGAGCTGCCCATGTGGACACTCCTTGTTCTGTCTGTAGCACCTTCAGTCCGAGAGCTCTCTGAGATGAAAGAAACAAGTTGATCCTTAAAGGACTAGTGCCTGCTGGGACTCAAACCCCCACCAAACAGATGGTCTTTGAGCCAAAAATGACATCACAAATATCCTTACTCGGAGCCGACATCTAAACAGAGAAACGTCTCTGATCCAACTACTGTTCGTCAAGACTCTGATCCTATTCTGTCATTGGATCTGACATCTTTGGCACCCATGACTAGCTCTCCTATTTAACTGGCCGCTGCTTCAGATCCTAAGACCTCGGATCCTACAGCTAAAGGTCGTTCACCGGATTTGATTGTACAGGCAGCGTCTCCCACTCTGCCATAAAGGGGTTTTCAGACACCCATTAAACCTTAGACCGCCCTCCTCAACCTCTTGTAGGTCTTCCAGGAGCTATTCAACTTCTGATATGGACAGAATGATGCAGACTTTTCTTAGAGCTCAAATTAATATGGGGGTCATTCCAGCTTCATCCCCTACTGGATTTTTGAGCTCTCCTAGACTACACTCATTTCCTTCTCTGATCCGACCTTCGGTTTCGGAGCCCAAGGATCCTAGATCTCCGAGAGGTAGATTGTTGGTCTGAGAAGGTCACTTTCTTCGAATCTGACAGTTACCCTGACCAGTTCTGTTAATTTATCTTTAAGTCATAGTTGGTCTTTGATCCAAGAGGTTTGTTCTAGGTCTGAGGGGCAGGGTTTGGCTCCGATTTGTTCGGATCAGTCCCTTCCTCTAGGTGCTTCAGCTATAGACAGCTCAGGCCGATTCTCTCCAGGGGGTGCGGATCCGGAGCTGGCCTGAACTTTCTTTCCTCAGCTGCTTTGGCTCCGGGTGGGGGGAGTTCTCCGTGTCCGTCAGCTTTCTGAGTTGTAGAAAGGGGTTTCTCTACGGCTAGAGAACTGTCCTCTCATATCTTGGCTCCAACCCCTCACCTGTCATCGGCTTTGAGCTGTGAGACCATCCTTTCTGGTCCTTCAAGTCAGCCAGTTCCAGAAATTCTCCACTCACACTCCCCACAAGGACTCCCCACCTCTTCTGATCCCTCCACAGACCCCACCCCACTAAGGAGGTCCCTCTGAAGAGGATGTGTAAAAGGAGACACAGACTTCCCCATGGAGTCTCTTAGGGAGGACACAGACTTTGAGGAAAGTGAAGGATTCATCTGCTCCCCACTTGACGATGTTTCCTTCAGGGATATCCTGGGAATTCTGAGGCAAAGAACTGAATGGTCATTCAAAAATCCTTCTCCTAAGGAGACTGTGTTCTTGATGTCTTACGGGGCTGGCCCATCAACATCTTGGGTGCCTCCCCCCCAGTGGATGAGCTTATCGATTTTTGTCTCATGCTGGGCCTGGAAGTAGACAGACACTACTGAACCTGTTCCTAAGCATCTTAAGTTTTTGTCCCTGCCTGCAGACCAACAGATGTTCTTCATGTTTCACTGTTGCAGTCATCACCTGTGGGTTATCCCTGCTGTGGTAGCCCGCGGCCTGCCCTAATACCAGAGTCGATGTTTTTCTGCATCGGCTGCTGTTGCTTTCTGTCTTGACATCAGGTTGTCAGTGCTATAAAGGAAGGCAGCCGATACCATTACATCTGTCTGTCTTGCCATGGAGCCCTTAGCAGAAGCAGTTTGCAAGTGTGCCGGTCAGTCGGTACCAGAGTTTGAATTACAGCTGAAAACGTCTAAGGCTAAGTAACCCATTGGGGATCCTTTTTTCTTGCGCTAACCGATGTCCGAAAAAGTTAATTGTCTCGCTTGTGGAAAGCAGATCCCACACCGAGACTTCCATTCATTCTGCGTCACTTGTTTAGGCCCAGACCACGATGTCCCTCATTGCTGGTTCTGTGTCCTCTTTAACGCAAGAACCATTCATTGTAGAGCTCTTATTGCAGGCAGGTATTTTCGTCTTCTGTCTTCACATTCCGAAATGGCATCCGTCAGCCAACAATCCATAGACATTCTGAAAAAACGTAGAGATAAAGATAGAGACGGATCACACAAGGCTAAGCCTTCCGTCAACTCTACTGTTAAGCAGGTCATCAGTTCTCCGGAATTCAGTAAGGAGCTTTCGCAGCCCCTGATGCCCAATATGATATCTACACAGGCCTCTAATGAGACCATTTCATAGTCTGGTATGCCACAGAAGTCTTCATGTTCCGAGCCTTTGGTTGTCTCTGCCTTGGTTGGGTCCTGGAACGCAGCACAGGCACCGGCTTCTGAGGAGGCCTTTTGCACTACCGAATCTAGACAAAAAAAATAACGTCTTCTCATCCGACTACCATTTCTCTCAGACCGATGGATACTTTTAGGCCTAGAAGCCAGGCCACTCCTAGAAAATCTACCTCTAGCCACCATCTTACTCCTGTCTTACCTCCCCAAGCCCAAATGCTTAAAATGGCAGAGGATCTTATCTCCCTTATCACGGGCAGTCAGACCACAACTTCTAAAAGGAAAAGACGCCATTCTCCTGAAATACTAACAGAACAAGATTCTGAGGAATCTGATTATTCAGATTTTTTAGAGGAACAACAACCTTTGACTGCTTATAAGGATTCAGATGCAGAGGAATCCATTCCTCCTGCCTTCCTACCGGAAGACCTTTCCTTTGGGGAAACCCTTCACACTCTAAGGGAACATTTTCAGTGGGAATCCCAGGACTTCCCTCAGTCTAAGAAAAGACTAAGAGAGTTTCTAGACCTGCCCCAGCACAGACCCTTGGCCATCCCCCCCCATCTTAGAGGTAGTGGATAATGTTTTCCATGAATCCAGCTTATCCCCAGAAGCCCTACCTCCTGTTCCCAGTAAACCTGACCGGTATTACAGGGTACCTGATTCTCACAAATACCTATACAGAAACCCTGCTGCAGACCTGGAGGTCATTACACAGGGACCTAAAGGAGCTAAAGCTAGTTCTGCTTAGAATCCTATTCCTGCTGACAAGGATTCTGGAGCTTTGAACAGATGGGATAAAAAAGTATACATCTCTGTAACCTTAGCTATCAGAGCACTCAACTGTCAGTTCCATATGTTAAAATTTCAACAACATACTTTGGAACTATTAAAGCAAAAGATTTCAACCTTTCCTGACTGCCAATTCAAAAGAGTTAGCAGATTTACCGCACTCTACTTGTCAAGTGGCCAAGCACTCATTACACTGTGGATATGATTCCCTAGAAGCCTCAAGCAGGGCAGCAGTGTCAGGATCAGTCATTAGGAGACATGCATGGTTGAAGAAACAACCTCTCCCTGATTATGTCAAGTCTAAATTAATTAATGCACCCATGGATAAGGACCGCTTGTTTGGAGTAAAAGCAGAAGAGGTGCTTAAAAAGATTGAAGAACAAAGCACAATCTATGCAAACAGTAAAAGATTTCTTTCAGGTACAACCTCCTAGGCTCAGCAGGAATTGACCATCTAAGCACTGGTCCTTTCCTGCACCTAGCAGGCAGGGGCAAAGTAAGGCCCGCAGGGACAGACCTCCCAAGCTCCTATCCCAGGAACAGCAGAGAACCAAATGGTGGACCACTCTTGCCCCAAAGGCAGGGAGTTCTAAGCCATCACTTTATGGCAAAAACTCTCAATGACTCCCTCTCCCCCGTCTGCCCTCCTTTCACTCACCAAAAGCTAGGAGGAAGGCTCTCCCTCTGCAAAGAAAATTGGTTCTCTGTTACAAAGGGCCAGTGGGTCTTGAAGAAAATTTTTCAGGGATACAAATTCTCTTTCAACGAACTCCAAATTCCAAGAGGGTACCCAGACATACCTCCAAATCAGTGGACAGAGGCATTGAAACAAGTCCAGACTCTCATATCACAAGGGGCAGTAGAACCTGTCCCCTTAGACCAAACAGGCAAAGGATTTTATTCCAGACTATTCCTTGTTCCCAGAAAAGAGGGCACTTGGTGCCCCATCCTGGATCTATCCATTCTGGACACCTCCCTGGTGGTCCCCAAATTCAAAATGCTAACTTTGCAGCAGCTGCTGACTATGCTGACAGAAAATGCCTGGTTAGTGACCCTAGACCTAAAGGATGCCTACCTCTACATCCCCATAAGGGAATCCTGCAGGAAATTTGTGCGCTTCAGAGCAGGCTCACAACACTTTCAGTTCTCTGTGCTACCATTTGACTTATCTACTGCTCCCAGGTTATTCACCAAATGCTTAGTCCTGGCTATAGCATTTTGCAGACAGAGAAATATACAGATTTACCCTTATCTGGATGACTGCCTCATTCAGGCAGAGTGCAAAGAACAGCTGCTCCAGGACCTCCTGTTTGTCAAAACTTTCCTAACCTCCGTAGGATTCACCATCATTGAGAGGAAATCAAAGCAAACACCGTGCAGGAAGATCATTTTCTTGGGAGCACTGCTGGACACAGCATCACAAATGGCCTTCCTATCCCCAGAAAAGCAGAGCTTCCTGCCTCTCTACTTTACCCAGCTGGTTTCTCGAAGTCTCCTCACTGCGAGAAAGTTCCTGCAAGCCTTGGGGTACATGGCATCTTGCATCCTTCTAATTCTTCTGGCCAAGCATCACATGAGGAAACTTCAGTGGTATCTAAAGAACCTTTGGTGTCTGCACTCTCAGCTGCTGGAGACCTCTCTCCCTCTGATCCCCTGTATAAGAGATGAGTTTCTCTGGTGGGCGGGTGCAGGGCCGGTGTTAGCATTTTGGGGCCCCCAGCAGATGTCAAGTTGGGGGCCCCTGGGCACTTCAAGTGTACGTATCACCTTGTCACTGCCACCCTTCCTAAGTAATATTTTAGCTCATACTGCAAACTTTTAGGAGTATTGCATACAGACTGATCTGTAGCTACAATACTCTTATATTACAACAGGTCTGTGTACCACACTATGTTGGACCATCTCACAAAGGGATATTCACAGTTACTGGCATTTAGTTTCAACAATGATACATTGCAGCAACTTTATATAGAAGTCTGGATTTAGGTGAAATGGCAGCCTAGACCTACTGTTTCAGCACCCCCCCCCCCAATATACACACATACCCTCCAATATTCCCCTAATCTTGGGTACCCCATACTATGCATACTACTTTTTTCTTAATTTTCTCTCATTTTGCCTTACTCTTCAGCTTTTTCAAGAAGCCATAACTCCCTATATGATCTGAAGTACATTTTAAAGTTTTTTTTCTTTTTACACAATCTTTTCAACCAATGATGACTTGAACAGAAATTATGATTGAGGAAAGAAATTGTGTTTCTGTACAGCTTTAGTTTTCCTTGCATCCTTTCAACACATCTTTCTTGACCAACTCAGCGCAGTAATAACCATTTAGGAAATAACTCAAATAAGCCAGGGCCCAAGAAGCCATAGGGTTATAGATGTTCTGGGATGTATTTTAGAGCATTTTCCCAGCTGTTTAATCCAGTTTTGCCCAATTTGTCTTATTTTTTTTTCTTTCAAGAAAGATACAAGTTGTACCCAAGGCTTAATGTTCAAAGATGACAAAATTATAGCAACAGTAAACTAACAAACTAGTTGTCTGGATACATAGGTCCTATCTGGGAACTGCCCCCCCCCCCAAAAAAAAAAAAAAAAAAAAGACTGTCTAAGCATTGCTCTGGTGTTAGGCTGGGATGAAAGCAGAGGTTCAAACTGCCACAGTCATGTATTTCAAGTCACTGCAGACATACATATACATATCATGCCTCCTCACTCCTCAACCCAAACTGTCAAAGGCAGCTACTTGTATCTTGTGTGCACTGCTGGAGTGTGATTGTGAGGAAAGTGAAACAAATAATGACTGCAGTAATGTTTTCTGCTTTGTTGCTCCTAGACAGTACCCTGCCCACCTACACAAGCCATAGTAACCTTCTTTGTACACCTCTGAGGTCTATGAGAAAAGTAAAATAAAATAATGACCATACTTCAGGAATCCATACAAGTAGCCGCCTTTGACAGTTTGGGTTGAGGAGATGTAATAACCACACACACACACACTACTACATTTGTACCACTGGTACCGGCACACCAGATCAGTGACTGTTATTTAGCAGTTAAACAGTGGCAGGTGTAAGTCACTTTTATTTGCCTCAATGAGGAGTAATGCAAACCTGTCACTGTCCCTGATTTTGCAAATAATTTTGTTCTGTCCTTCATAAAAAGTTTGATTTGTGTGTGAATCATTCAGGACTACAGACAGTCAATAAATTCAGACATCAGAGTTTTATACTTATTGAGCAAAAAAATGCATGTTGATGCAAAATGTGTTTATTCTATTAACTTTTTAATTGAATTAGAGTAATATTTAAAACGCGTTCCTGATTTTGAGCCTTTATTCTGGTATTATTGGTATTATGCTGATCAAAAAAGTTGGGAGTTATAGTAGCTGCTCTTCTGCCAGTATTTATAAAACTCCCTGTACAAGAAAACCATCCCTGAGGATCAGAAGCATCAGCTGTTCTTAAACTCTAAGGTATGCATTGAGATCAGTCACAATGGGCTGATGATCTCTCTAGTGCTTATCTTGCCTATGTTCATTACCAGCTTTATTATAAGAGTCATATCATAGTCCTGTTCAGGTTAAACAACCTAATCAGGAAATTAATACATTTTTTCCTCCTCATTTTCCCCAAATCAGCCACAGCTTTCATAGGGCCCCCCACACAATCAAGGATAATTAAGGAGGCCCCCTGCAGCCACAGGTATTTCAGGTACCTAAAGCTGGATATGTTCTTAGTTTTAGTGGATAGAATGTCCACCACCATCGTTTAACTAAGCCAAGGGCACTATGTCAGTGGTAAAATATTTAATGGAATTGCGAAAGCTGTTGCTTGATAAAACACTGTTACTATAACCAATATCTTCAAATTTTAAAGGAGATATAAATCAGAGTTATTACTCACCTGGTTTATTAAATGTGCAAGATTCATGTACTTGCTTTTGTTGATGTCCTTCAAGAATGCAACTGCAGTCATAACATATGGGTTGTCCTGCCTCAGGCAGCCCTCGGTCAGCCGGATTCCAAAGTCTGGGTCCGACGTCGGCTGATGTCGCATTTCTCTCCGACATCAGAGCGGCTGGAGTACATAAGCATCAGCTGACGCCATTTTCTTCAGTCTTTCTTGCCGCGCGGTGCCCGAAGCAGAAGCAGTTCGCAAGTGCCGGTCGGTCAGCTCCTGTATTCTTCGAATCCGAAGTCATCAAAAAAGCTAAGTACCCCGTTGGGGACCTTTTCTTGCCTCAGCCGATGTCAGAAATTACTGAAAAAGTTAACAATTGTCTTTCTTGTGGTAAACAAATACCTCATAAGGATTTCCACTCTTACTGTCTTCCTTGCCTTGGCCCAGACCACGACGTCTCGGCCTGTGTCGCCTGTGCTCGCTTCAATAAGCGCACTCTCAGGCGCCAGGCGGAGTTCGCTGAAGATTTTTTCGGCGATAAATTTGATTATACAATGCCGTCGGAACTTCCGACATCGCAAACTCCCAAGAAACGAAAAGACCGGGACCGACATCCTCGGCCCACGTCTACCACCGACTCCATGCCAAAACCTACCGCGAGTGCTCCGGTCCCCCCTGAGACGGTTATTCCACCACTCCGAACCGAAGACACCGCATTACCAACGACTCTGATACCGGATACCACTCCGACACCAGTTATAGATTTTCCTCCGGATACTGAAACCGAGGAAATGCCCGAGACCATTGCTGTAGATAAGGTCACTCCTGCACGTGGAGCTGCCAAGGCCTCCTATGGCCATGTCTATTAAGGCCTACACTCAGGCTAAGGCAGCCAGCAAGACCAAGCACCTTAGTGCTAAAGCCTTACCTCAGCCTACTCCAGAGTCACAAATCATGACTATGGCCGCAGACTTAATTTCTATGATTAGAGGTTCACAGGCCCATCCTGAGAGAGGATCCCAGCCTCCTCCTGATAAGAGGCCCCGGGTTGAACCCTCTGACCCTATCCCTTCAGATGAAGATTCTGAGGACTCTGTCCACTCCGATGGCCAGGAAGAGCTCTTCCAGACCTATGAGGACTCGAATGCTGAGGATTCCATCCCCTCGGCCTCCCCTCCTGAGGATATTTCTTTTGGGGAAGTTCTGCATACCATGAGGGAACATTTCAAGTGGCAAGGCCAGGAATATTCTGATTCCAGAAAGCGCCTTCGAACTTTACTTAAAAAGCCCCAGCACAGGCCCTTAGCTATTCCTCCTGTGCTTGATGTTTTGGATGATTTATATTCTGACTCCAGTGTTACCCCTGATTCTCTTCCTCCTGCTCCAGCCAAGCCAGACAGGTATTACAGGGTCCCAGAAACACATTCCCATTTATTCAGGGCCCATACTGTTGATTTAGAAACTATTTCTCAGGGACCTAAAGGTGTTTCAGCTTCCACCTCTAAAAATCCCTTGCCTTCCAACAGGGAAGCTAGGTCATTAGAGAGATGGGGGAAAAAGGTCTACACCTCCACTACTTTATCTATGAGAGCTTTGAATTGCCTTTTTCATATGTTACAATATCAGGATTTCCTGTTAGATGATTTACAGAAAACATTAGCCTCTCCTGATCCTTTAGACAGGAAGTCTTTGCAGGAAGCTGTACATAACTCTCAGCAAGTCAGCAATCACTTCCTGCAGTGTGGATATGATGCACTGGAAGCTTCATGTAGGGCAGCTATGACAGGGGCAGTCATTCGTAGACATGCATGGTTAAAAGAACAGCCTCTACCAGATCATGTTAAGGCAAAACTTCTGGATGCACCCTTGGAAAAGAACAAGCTTTTTGGTGCTAATGCTAAAGATGTGTTAAAGTCCATCGAGGAAAAAGCAAAATCAGTTCAGACGGTTAAAGATTTCCTCCAGGTTCAGCCCCCCAGATTCAGTAGGAATTAGCCTTCAAAAAACTGGTCCTTTCCTAATCCTTAAAAATTTCAAAGGGGTAAAACCAGACATGGCCGAGGAAGAGGACAATACAGAGGTCCTTACAGGGGATGACAATGGCAGCCAGCAAACCAAAGAAGTGACACAGGGGTTTCCCCTGCCCCACAGCCACAATCTCAATGACTTTCCTCTACTTCCGCCTACCAAGGAACAAATAGAAGCTCCCTTGGGCGGAAAATTCTCTGTTTTCAGACAATTGGCACAGATTGACAAAGGACAAATGTATTTTGGACATTATAGACAAGGTTACAGGTTCCATTTTCATACCTTACCAAGAAAACAATGCATGCCAAACCTACCACAAAACCAGAGGGCAGAGGCTATCAAGCAAATTTCTCTGCTGGCTCGGATAAAAGCAATAGAAAGAGTTCCACAACAAGAACAAGGCCAGGGGTTTTACTCAAGACTGTTCCTTGTTCCAAGAAAAGAAACTCAATGGAGACCAATACTGGATTTGTCCGCATTAAACACCTTTCTCATAGTACCAAAGTTCAAAATGCTGACTCTACAGCAACTCCTTCCCATGCTGGGCAAGGGGTCTTGGCTGATTACTCTGGACCTCAAGGAGGCATACCTGCATGTCCCTATCAGACACAGTTGCAGAAGATACCTCAGATTTCTTGCAGCGCCAGACCACTATCAATTCTCAGCATTGCCATTTGGCTTATCTACTGCGCCCAGAGTATTCACAAAATGCCTGGCTTCAGTAATTGCTCATTGCAGGCTCCAGGGGATCCAAATTTACCCGTACCTGGACGACTGCCTCATACAAGCGGACGACAAATTGATGTTGACAAAAAACTTGAACTATGTCATACAATTACTTCAGGCTCTGGGATACACAGTCAACTTCCAAAAGTCAAGACTTCAACCATCCCAGCAAATAACCTTCTTAGGAGCCAAACTAGACACAGCCTCTCAAATGGCTTCCCTGACAGAAGACAAGCAAGAGAAGTTAACTCATTGTTTCAAAGGTTTGGCAAAACTCACCCAGATGACTGCAAGGAGATTCCTACAGGCCCTGGGTTACATGGCATCCTGCATTCTCCTGGTTCCATTAGCAAGACTACACATGAGAAAGCTTCAATGGTACCTAAAAAGCCTATGGTCTCAGCACAGCAACAACTTAGAGACAACCATACCGCTCATTCCATGCCTACAAAAGGAATTCCTATGGTGGGCCTCGGTAAGCCAGGCAAACACAGGTATGTCATTCAAAAAACCACAGATAACACAGACCATGACCACAGACGCCTCAGACCTTGGGATGGGGGGCGCACATGGAAGGCAGATGTATACAAGGACAATGGTCTCCAAAGGAAACACATCTGCATATAAACCAAAAGGAAATGCTGGCAGTAATGCATGCCATCGAGGCCTTTCGGCAACAACTTCAGCAAGGCCATTTACTGATACGGACAGACAACACCACTGTGATGTGGCATGTAAACAAGCAAGGGTGCACCCATTCTTACCCCCTTTGCAGACTGACAATGAATCTTTGGGAAAAATCACTGAGCCTAAACATACAGTTACAATCCCAGTTTGTTCCAGGCAAAGACAATGTGCTGGCGGACAGCCTAAGCAGGAATTTCACAGATCCACACGAGTGGAGGTTACATCCGAAGATCTTCACACAACTCACTTCGACATGGGGCAGGCCAGAAGTAGACCTATTTGCCTCTCACCTCAACCATCATCTACACAAATTCTGCTCAAGGACATACCATCCACAAGCTTGGAAAATAGATGCTCTTTCATTCAACTGGAACTTCCTAAAAATCTATGCATTCCCACCTCTGCCACTGATAACCTCAGTATTACTAAAGATCAAAGCAGAGACCCAAGGGGATCCTAATAGCTCCAGACTGGCCAAGACAACACTGGTATCCACTACTACGGAGCATATGTCACACCAAGAAGTGGGCCCTTCCACAATGGCCCCTACTTTTGACTCAACACAACTTCAAAACAGTGCATCCAAACCTTCAGACACTGCAGCTAACAGCCTGGGAGATCCCATGAATAACCTCAATCTATCTCTCTCCAAGGAAGTTCAGCGGATATTAACAGAGGCTCGAAGACCATCCACCAGAAAGGTTTACTTAGCAAAATGGAAGAGATTCAGCATTTGGAATACCAGCAAGGGACATGATGCATCATTATTGAACATCCCACTCATCCTGGAATATTTGGCAGATATGCTACAGAATGGACTCTCATGAAAGATACATGCTTCAGCTATTTCAGCTAGATATAACACTGATCCGCCTGTCTTTTCACATCCTTTGCTAAGGCAATTCCTCAGGGGAATCAAGAACATTAAGCCACCAAGAAAGGCTCCAGTGCCAGCCTGGGACCTCAACTTTGTCCTAGAAAAACTGACTCTACCTCCATTTGAGCCAGCAGCTTCAGTCGACTTACAATTTCTCTCATGGAAGACAGCTTTCCTGTTGGCAATTACCTCAGCAAGAAGGGTTTCGGAACTACAGGCCCTAATGGCAATACCACCGTTCATAATCTTTCACAGAGACAGGGTCTCCTTAAGGACCAACCCTACTTTTATGCCAAAGGTGGTATCTAGGGTTTCTTTAAATCAAGCTATTCATCTGCCTGCTTTCGTCCCCAATCCTGAGAACAAAGGGGAAAGACTGTTGCATACCTTGGACATTCACAGACAACTTCGATACTGCCTGGACAGAACCAAGACCAGTAGGAAGTCTGAACAACTTTTTGTAGCTTATGCCCCTGCAGTATAAGGAAAAGCCATTTCAAAACAGACTATTTCAAAATGGATTGGACATTGCATCAGATTTTGTTATTCCTTTCATGGGAAGACTGTTCCAGCCAATGTCAGACCACATTCCACCAGAGCTACAGCCACCTCTACAGCATTCTTAAGAGGGGTGCCTACAAAGGACATTCTAGAAGCTGCTACATGGAGCTCCGTGCATACATTCTCCAAACACTACAATCTCCCTCTATACTCCAGATCCAGAGCAGGCTTTGCTTCGGCAGTCCTGCAGGGTTTGATTGCCACACCATCTTTTCCTAGAGCATTCCTCCTCCCCAGCTAAGCTATGGTATTCTACCCATATGTTATGACTGCAGTTGCATTCTTGAAGGACATAGTACAGTTTTGTACCTACCATAAATGTAGATGTCCGATAGATATGCAACTGCAGTCGGATTTTCCCTCCCTCCATACCCCTCTATGCCTAGGGTCCACTCCTATCCTTGTTTCTCTTAGCTGGGGATATCTGTTATGGTGCATCTGTTTATTGCTTACTTATTTGTCTGGAATCCTGTTTTTGTCTTCCAAATTGATTACAGCCTTCCTTGGAGGGCACCTGGCATCTGGGGCAAGAAACACTGAAGAAAATGGCGTCGGCTGATGCTTATGTACTCCAGCCGCTCTGACGTCGGAGAGAAATGCGACATCAGCCGACGTCGGACCCAGACTTTGGAATCCGGCCGACCGAGGGCTGCCTGAGGCAGGACAACCCATATGTTATGACTGCAGTTGCATATCTATCGGACATCTACATTTATGGTAGGTACAAAACTGTACTTTTTGGCAGACATGTTACAAAATATCAAGATAAGATAACTTGCAGTGGTTGGGGGCCCCCGAGGAACAGAGGTCCCCCAGCGACCGCAGGGTTCGCTGGTGCCTAAAGCCAGCTATGGCAGATGCCTGTGCCAAGAACTCCGCCCAACCGTGCAGACCATTACCACCGACGCCTCAGATATACCTTGGGGAGCTCACCTAGCAGGCAGGTGCACCCAAGGTCTTTGGGATGCCCAGCACCTTCCCTTGCACATCAACCAGAAGGAAATGATGACAGTACAGCAGGCTCTGACATCCTTCAAACCCCATCTCAAGCCAGGGGTTTTCCTAATCAAAACAGACAGCACCACAGTAATGTGGTACATGAACAAACAGGGAGGGAACCAATCTTACCCTATGTGCAGGTAGCCGTGAAACTCTGGCTGACAGGCTCTTCCATGGGACTACACCTGAAAGCTCAATACCTGCCAGGGATCAACAACACCCTGGCAGACCACTTGAGCAGAAACTCACTGGACCCCCACAAATGGCAGCTCCACAGAAAAATCTTTTTACAAATCACTCAGGCGTGGGGGACCCCAGAGGTGGATCTCTTTGCTTCGCATCTCAACCATCAGCTGGAAAAATTCTGTACCAGGGAGTACCACCACCTATCATGGAAGGTGGATGCCTTGACCTTCCCCTGGAGCACCCTCTTTGTGTATGCATTCCCTCCTCTGTCTCTTATTTCCAAGGTAATGATCAAAATAAGGGAGGAGAGACCAAAGGCCATCCTCATTGCTCCAGATTGGCCCAGACAACTTTGGTACCCCTTACTGTGCAGCCTGACCTTGCAGTCTCTCTGGCAGCTTCCCCTGACCTTACAGCCTTTCAGGCAGCTTCCCCTGATCTCAAACCTCTTAACTCAGGTGGGGTGGGGGGTATGCTGCACCCAGATTTACAGACTCTCAAACTATCAGCATGGCTAATATACACCCAAGGCAAACAAGGGGTGCCTGTTAAGCAAACAGGTCCTAGACGTTATCATAGAGGCCAGAATGCCCAGCACCAGAAAATCTTACACAGGAAAATGGAAAAGATTCTGCTCATGGAGCCAGTCCAGAGGGGGAAATACTTCACAACCTTCCATCCCTCTTATCCTGGACTACCTAGCGGAACTACTTAATAGTGGCCTCTCCTTCTCCTCTATTAAAATCCATGCCTCAGCCATTTCAGCTCATTTTGATACAGAACAGCCCCTGTTCTCCCATCCTTTGATTAAACAATTCCTCAGAGGGGCTTCTAATATCAGAACTCCCTGATGGCCACCCTGGGACCTGAATTATGTTTTGGAAAAATGTACTTTACCCCCCTTTGAACCTGCTGCTTCAGAAGAACTAAGATACCTCTACTGGAAGACTGCTTTTTTTCTAGCTATCACCTCAGCCGGAAGGGTTTCAGAACTTTAGGCACTGATGGCCATTGAGCCCTTAATCATCTTCCATGTAGACAGGGTCTCCCTGAGGACTAATCCCTCCTTTATGCCCAAGGTGGAATCTAATGTAACTCTCAACTAGGCCATACATCTACCCACCTTCTTTCCTAATCCTCAAAACAAGGGGGAAAGAATTCTGCACTCACTAGACATGCACAGACAGCTCAGATACTATCTGGACCGTACTAAGCCCTTCAGGAAAACAGACCAACTACTTGTCAGCTTTGTCCCAGTGGCAGAGGGGAAGCCCATTTCCAAACAAACCATTTCCAAATGGATATCACACTGTATCTGTTTCTACTACAGATTGCATGAGAAACGCCCCTAAGTCTATTCGAACCCATCCCACTAGGGCAGCCTCCACTTTCACAGCATTCCTCAGAGTAGTTCCCACCAGGGACATCCTGGAAGCTGCCACCTGGACTTCTGTCCATACGTTTACCAAGCATTACCACCTACCTTTATTTTCTAAGGCTAGGGTAGGGTTTGCCTGTACAGTTCTGCAGGACATGCTGGCTCATTCCTAGGTCTCTTGCTAATCCTTCCACCCCTTTCCTCAGCTTTGGGAATCCTCCCACAGGTCATGACTGCAACAGTGAAACCAAGAACATAGTACAGTTCTGTACATTTACTGTAAATGTAGATGCTCGAGTGTATTCACTGTTGCAGTCCTGGTTTCCCACCCTCCTTCCTCCTTATTTCTTCTTTCTTTAGGGAGACATAAGTTGCTAATGATGGCTTTTAGCCACCAGAACCACTTTACCATATTTACTGGGGCCTCTGGTTAGGGCAAGAAAAACCGATGTAGTGGCGTCAGCTGCCTTCCTTTGTAGCACTGACAACCTGACGTCAGACAGCAAGCGACAGCAGCTGGCGCAGAAAAACATTGACTCTGGTATCTGGGCCGGCCAAGGGCTACAACAGCAGGGATAACACACAGGTGATGACTGCAGCAGTGAATACACTTTTGAACATCTACATTTATGGTAACTGTATTTTCTGGAGCGAAGGAGCTGCAGTGAATGCCATGGTTGTGGCAGCAGTGATAAAAAAGGAGCTAGCACAGCAGAGCACCACTCTCTATCCACTGAACAGGGAGTCCAGAGGGATGGACAGATTCGGGAAGCATGTTTTCAGCTACTTCACACAAGGTCATTACATTTCTTGGCCCATTTCACCTGTTTGCAGAGAGATTTGATCAAAGAGTTTTCAAGCTGTCGCTGAGTCCATGTCAGTGGAGGATCTTAAAGTTTCTCCGCACCTGGCCACTTTATTTTCTGTAGCTAATTAATTGCAGTGGAAGGTACCTCTTGAGCAGCCGGCTCAAGCATAGCCATACGACAGCATGCCTGGATGAGCCTCTGCAGTTTCGCGTAATCCTATTGGGTTTGTTATATTTTACTTCTGTTCATTTTTTTAATTGCATACCTTGTACTGGAATACTGTACTTGCATAATACGTACTGTTGAATGTTTTATGTGTATAATCTGTATTGTGGAGCTTTTCTCCCTGGGCCTCTGCTGATAAAGGGAGTAAGCTCAGTCAGGCTGTCAGCAAATGTCAAATAAATAAAAAATAAATCTTTCGTTAACACCCCTTCAATAGCTTATCTTTGTTTGGGCCATCAGGAAAACATACTCTTATCCACAGCGAGCAGGAGCGAAAGACTTTGCTGCTGGAATCAAATTCTCTACCCCTCAGCATACCTTCTCTAGGAATCAGCGAGGTGGTAAGAATATATGATGTTAAGTTGTCAATCTCGCCTTCATTCTTGCTTGATGGGTTCGGAGCCGATCCTCGGCTCCGACTCGGCACTTGCTAAGCTCGAGAGTCACTTTTACCAGCTCGAGGCAACCCCATATCCCATGATGCAAGGCGGAAAGTACCCAGATCTCGTTTGCCGCTTCGCTGATGAGGTCCTCCTTTTACCAGCTCCTGGTAAGTGATTTGCTACTTTGCTATTTTAGCCCCCTTTAACAAAAAAACCCTTTATTATTAGTTTTAATTTAGTTTTAAACATTTTCTGACAGAAAATTCCCTGTCTCTTCTTATTTTTTTAGTCAGACTTTTACCCATCCCATCCCCCCCTGTTAGGGTGTGTGTGTGTTTCTAGTTATACCTTTTTTGGTATATTTAATTTAAATTCTTTGACTGGTGTGTGTGTGTTTGTGTTACACCATGTCTAAAGAAAGGGTCTCAGGCTTTAAGAAGTGTGACTCGTGCTGTCAGAAGATGTCTCTGACAGACGGTCACACTTCTTGCCTGTATTGCCTGGGGCCTCTTCACCTGCAGGACTCCTGTGCTATATGTCATTCTTTCAGCCAGAGAGTCCTGCAGGAAAGAAGAAATAAGTTAATACTGAGGGGCCTTCTTAAGCCGGAGGGCTCTCCGGCTAAGTCGGCTCCATCCAAGACTGCCAAGTCTTCCAAGGCCCAGGCTTCTGTGTCAAAGCCTGCGGCCTCGGCTCCGACTCGTTCTGAGTCGAGATCGGCTCCGGCTGGAGCCGATTCTGGCTTAACTAAGCCTTCGGTACCGATGGCTATCGGTGCCGATTCTGCATCGACCACTTCGGTGTCGGCTCCGATCGGTTCCGACCACCATGTGGCTCAGGCATCGGTGTCGGCTCCGATCGGCTCCGACACCGTTACTTTTGTGGCTGTATCGGCTCTGGCTGGAGCCGATGCATCGAGAACACCTATCGGCTCCGATAAGTTGTCGGCTCCGACAGGTTCAATAGTTTCATCGGTTCCGATGGCTCCTTCGAGGAAGAGGTCTAGGTCTCCTTCCTTGGAGCCGATACTTTCGGCTCCGGCTTCACCTCTCCTATCGGAACGGAGCCATCGGAGCCGATCTTCAAGGTCATCCAGGCTTTCTGACCATGATTTAGAGAGAGTGGTCAGTAGATTACTTAAGTCACAGGCACTGGCCCAAATGTTACATAGTCCGTCTCAACAGACGACTATTGGTCCACACCCCGTTGCAGTTCCTCCTTCAACTCTTCCCCAGAGCTTGGAGTTGGAGTCTTCGGGAATGGTTACTGCTACGGCTGAGGGACAGATACCCCCTTCTGTTCCTTCAGCCTCTACTCTTATCTCCTCTTCGAGACCTTCCTTAGAGTGATTCGGTGGCCGGGCTTCCATGGTCTCCTCCGAGGGGGTGAGTGGCATCGGACCCTTGTCCGAACCCGCTCTTCCCCTTGGAGCCTCGGCCTTGGTGAGCTCGGCTCCGACATCTGCCTCGGAGACTTCCCTTTCGGTGGTCCCTGGAGTTCCTAGCTCTTCGGAACGGGTTCTCTCAGACCTGCCTGGGAGGGGAGCATTCGAGGTGATGAGTGTGCTGGCCACTGGTATCAGCCAGCAGCCTGTTCCCTTAGCTCCTCCCTCTGTAGTGCCTGTTGACATCTCTGCCACTTCTCTTGCTACAGGACCCAGAGATCCTCCGCCTCAGGTTTCCCCATTGGGAATTTCCCCCTCTTCCGAGGATTCTCCTGATGTTTCAGGAGATCCTCCTAGGAAGAGGACTTGTAAGAGGAAACATGTAGACTCCCCCGAGTCTATCACTTCAGATACTGACTTTGATGAGTCAGAGGGATCCCCAAGATCCCCCTCTGAGGATGTCTCCTTCTCAGACATCCTAGAACTCCTTAGACAGAGGGGAAACTGGCCCACCAATAATCCCTCTGAGGATGAGTCAGTATACCTAGAGGCGTTTGGATCTCGGCCCTCCACCTCCTGGGTGTCTCCGCCTTCGACCCCTTATGCAGGTTATTGCCCGAAGGCGTGGGCTGCTCCTGACTCTGTAGAGCCAGTCCCTAGGAGGCCTTCAAAATTTATTACTGCCCGTGTGATAAGCAATTCCTCACTAAGGGTGTCCCGCTGATGCCATGGTGGTGGCTGCTGCCACCAAGAAGGAACTTGCAGATCCTTCCGTGCCGTCCATCCTCCTAATAAGGACTCTAGGACCATGGATAGGTGCGGTGGCGGATGTTTTCCTCAGCGACCTTTGCTATGCTCGCTGAATTACCTATGTCACTTCACCAGACTCCAAAGGGATATCCTTAAGGAGCTAGGTGATGTTGTTCAGGATCCTACAGCTGCAGGAGCTCAGGAAAAATTGCTTCGCAGCTAGGAACCCTTAATTCCATTGCAAACTCCTCCATGCGGCTAATATCATATGCTGCTGATGGAGCGAGTAGGGCCGCAGGTACAGGTGTGGCTCTTAGACGCCAAGCCTGGATGCGGCTATGTGACTTTGCAGATCCCTTTAAGGCGTCCTTCACAAATTCTCCCTTTGATGGGTCAGCTTTGTTTGGTCCTCAAGTGAAGGAAACTTTGACCAGGTGTGAGCAGGACGGCAAGACTCTTTCTGCCGTAGGAGTCCGTTTTCCACCCCTTCTAGACCTTACCCCAAAGGACAGAAAGGTGGCAAAATGTGGTTCCATAAATCCCAAGGAGTCACGCCGATTCACGTGGTCAGTTTACCCCTAGAGGCAGAGGGGTAACAACAACAGCGCCGCTCTAGAGGCAGAGGGGGTCCAAAAACCAGGGAAACAGAGAGCCTCTCTCTGACAAGGCCTTTCAGCATCCCTGAGATGTTGCCCGGCTGTCCCTCCTTGGAGGCAGTCGGGGAAGATTATCACTGTACCCAGAAGCCTGGCATTCCCTCACTCAAGACAGATGGGTACAGTCGATCATATCCAAGGGTTACATAATTCCTTTCGAGGAAAGTCCTTTCCCTCAAATTCCCTTCCAGATGTACCACCCGGTCTAAGGGAAATTGCAGAGTTAGAAGTCTCAAAACTACTGCAAAAGAGCCATTCAGCCAGTTACAACAGACCATTCAGAGCCGGGATCTACTCAAGGTTCTTTTGGTCCCCAAAAGACAGGAGACTGGGGACCAATATTGAATCTCAGCAGACTCAACAAGTCTGTGAGGAAGACAAGATTCCGAATGGTCACTCTTCAGTCAATTCTGCCCTTCTTACAGAAGGACAACTGGATGTGCTCAATAGATCTTCAGGATGCATACTATCACATCAAAATTCACAGACGCTCCAGGAGATTTCTCCGCTTTCGGCTGGGGTCCAGTCATTTCCAGTTCAGAGCCCTGCCCTTTGGTCTCACTACAGCCCCCAGTGTGTTCACCAAATGCATGGCAGTGGTCATGGCTCACCTGAGACGTCAAGGATTCCAGGTGTTTCCGTATCTCGACGACTGGCTCCTGTCAGCCACCACCAGGCATCAGCTTATTCAAGCCAGGGATTACACAATAAATCTTTGTTCTCATTTGGGCATCTCGATCAACTTCGAAAAGTCATCCTTATCGCCCTGCCAGTCTATTACTTTCATAGGCGCAAACTTAAACATTGTTCGGATGTCAGCTACCCTTACAGATCAAAGAGTTTCAGACATTCAAAGTCATGTCAGGATCATTCTAGCCAACAAGAAAGTACAGGCCAGAATGGTTCTAAAGGTATTAGGCCTCATGGCTGCGGCCATTACTCTTCTTCCCCTGGCTCGCTTCTACATGCGCCTTCTTCAGTGGATGCTGTTCACACAGTGGTCGTACCAACAACTTCCAATGCGTCACCAGATTCTGGTGAGACAGATTTGCAAAGATCATCTTGCCTGGTGGATCACATCTCCCCAGGTTCACCAAGGCAGACACTTTGTACCCCCATCCCCGGTAGCCACTGTCACCACGGATGCCTCCCTGATCGGGTGGGGGGGTCATTATCAGGGCAGGATGGTTCATGGGACGTGGCAGCCGTTCGAATACCACCTGCACATAAATGTCCTGGAGATGAGAGCAGTGCTTTTAACGTTGCAAGCCCTCAACAACTTTCTTCCCGTAGGGACAATTGCAGTCCACACAGACAACATGTCTGTAGTTTGGTATATCAACAAACAGGGCGGAACCAAGTCCTACCCCTTGTGTCGAAGCGCTCAGACTATGGCAATGGGCAATCTCCTCTCATCGGTTTCTGGTAGCAACGCATATCCCTGGGAAAACCAACATTGTAGCGGACAGATTGAGCAGAGCTATTCTCATGCCTCACGAGTGGTCTCTCAAGCAATCTATAGCGGAAGAGATTTTTCTGGAATGGGGTCGTCCATGTTGCGATCTTTTGCTACTCCCCAAAACAGCAAATGCCCAGACTTCTTCTCTCTTCCCTCTTCCAGGCCATCCCCAGAGACGCTCTGACCCAGGATTGGCCCCAGGGACTTCTTTATGCCTTCCCTCCATTTCCTCTGATCCCTCAAGTTATCCAGAAAGCAACCGTTTTGAGAGCCAAATTGATTCTCATTGCTCCTTACTGGCCTCGACAAGTTTGGTTCCGTTCCTCCATCGTCACCTTTTGGTGCAGCCGTGGCATCTGGACCCAGTGCCAGATCTTCTGATTCACCAATCCGGTCAGCTGCACCGGTCTATCCCTTCTCTCAACCTCACAGCATGGTTGCTCCACTTCCTTCCTTAGCCAGGCTTCCTTTGATCTCTAACCCAGTTAGAGACATCATAGTAGCTTCTTTAAAATCCTCTACCAGGAGGATTTATGCAAGCAAATGGAAGCGTTTCTCTTATTGGGCTAAGGCCAAGAGTATTGATCCTTTCACTGCCCCTGTTCAGGCAGTCCTGGACTTCTTAGCAGAGATTTTTCATGCAGGCTCCTCTTCTTCCACAGTCAGAGTTCAATTGGCTGCTATCTCGAACTTTCATGTCGGGATCGCAGATCACAATATTATGTCCCATAGGCTCTGCAGGGCCTTCTTGAAAGGAATTTTCCTGCTAAAGCCTCCAATCAGGAATCCTCCTCCTCAGTGGGATCTAAATTTAGTGCTGACATCCTTGATTCTTCCCCTTCGAGCCAGCTGTTTCTTGTTCCCTGAAATTTCTTTCTTGGAAAACTTTATTCCTAGTGGCTATTACATCGGCCAGGAGGGTGTCTGAACTTCAGGCTCTATCGGTTCGACCCCCCTATTTGGTTTTTCACAAAGACAGAGTATCATTGAGAACTAATCCGACCTTTTTGCCTAAGGTCGCCTCAAAGACCAATTTGAATCAATCCATTGATCTCCCTGTATTTTTCCCTAACTATTCAGACAGAGCCGAACAAAAACTACATTATCTTGATGTCCACCGTCAACTCAGATATTATTTGGACAGAACAAAAAAATTTAGGAAATCTGATCAACTTTTTGTGTCCTATGCGGATAATAAGAAGGGCCTTCCTGTTTCTAAAGTGACCTTGTCTAGATGGCTTTCTTCGGTCATCTCTGAAATTTATCTGCTCAGGGGAAAACAGCTGTGCTCAAAACCTAAAGCACATTCAACTAGGAGCTTACCTACTTCTACAGCCTTTCAAGCTAGACTTCCTTTAGACACTATTTGTGCAGCGGCCACTTGGGCCACTCCTCATACTTTTGTTTCCCACTACAAATTGGACTTGGCCTCCAGGGACAGAGCCAGTTTTGGCTCTACCGTCCTCAAGAGTCTGTTCCATTGAGCCACCCAGGATAGAGGTGCTAGGGACGCGGTCCCATCAAGCAAGAATGAAGGCGAGATTGACAACTTAACATTAAGAAGTTATGTACCTACCATAACGTTCCATGTTAGTTGTCTTCTCTCGCCTTCTTTCTTGCGACCCTCCCTCCTTCCCCAGGCCTGGACAGACCTTTCTATAAGAAATTATTATGCTGAAGACCATTCAGACCTGGTCCTTCTTCCATCCTGTAAGTTTTCTTTCTTCCTTTTGGAAGTGTTTTTATGCTTGGTGCTATTGCCCTTTGTCATCAAACGAGATCTGGGTACTTACCGCCTTGCATCATGGGATATGGGGCTGCCTCGAGCTGGTAAAAGTGACTCTCGAGCTTAGCAAGTGCCGAGTCGGAGCCGAGGATCGGCTCCGAACCCATCAAGCAAGAAAGAAGGCGAGAGAAGACAACTAACATGGAACGTTATGGTAGGTACATAACTTCTTATTTCTGTAAATCTCTGGGATCTTTCCAGGACTCGCAGAGAGATTCCTCTTCCAGAGTTAGAGGAGGAGGTTTCAGTGGTAGACGTCACCCTAGAAGCAGAGGGGGTCCACAGAACCAGGGCTTTTAGGGATTCCCTTCCTGACAAGCCCTATCAGTGCTCCCGAGTGGCTGCCTGACTGTCCATCTCTGGAGACATTTGGGAGATGTTCTTTGCACCCAAATGCCTGAGCAAGTATTACAAAAACAGCTGGGTGCTACACATTATATCCAGAGCCTATTACATTCCCTATTTCCTTCCATTTCCAGGACCACAAAGGAAACTCCACGACATTCCACCCAGTTGGAGGGAGTTCGCAGGTCAAGAAGTTCAAAAGCTGCTTCAAAAGAGTCATCCAAAATGTCCTGACTGTGCAGATAGGATTTAGAACTTACTCCCGCTTCTTTTTGGTGCCAAAGAAAACAGGGGACCTAAGACCAGTCCTGGATTTAAGCATTCTAAGTCTTTATGTAAAGAAGTCCAAGTTTTGCGGTCCAGTCCATTCTGCCCCTTCTACCCAAGGGCACTTGGATGTGCTTCATAGATTTTCAGGATGTGTACTGTCACATAAAAATAGGCACTCCAGGAGATTTCTGCACTTCTGGCTAGGAGCCAATCACAATCGGTTCAGAGTACTGCCCTTTGGACTCACCACAGTATCCCGGGTGTTCACCAAATGCTTAAGTCGAACAGCTCACTTGATACTGGGGGGGGGGGGGGGGAATCCAGGTGTTTCCATACGATTGGCTCCTTACTACTCCAACAAACCACAACCAAAAAACTTCCCAGAATTAAGGTGCAGTAGCAAAAATGAGCAGCAAACCTCAGCAAAACGACTATCACCAACGTAGAGCAGCAATAAATTTAATAAGAACAGTAAATAAAGTAGCAACGCTTTCAGGTATCCAGTACCCTTCTTCAGTGCTTAATAACCAACATAAAATAATCACAGTTCTTATACATATCAATTAATCACACAGCCAATAAAAAAAGACAATTCATAATGCAGTTAAGTGCTAAATAATATGCTTTTAGAACTACAGACTTCTAAAACCTATATACAAAATTTTACAGACAATAATTTTAACCTAGAGAGTCATCTGTTTAAGTTTTAAAACAGGTTTGACTGAAACCATCTAGTTAACATCTGGTGGATATTCAGCTTGTAGTTGTAAGATCTACAGATACTCCTTGATGTGAAGTTCTGTCTCGCCATTCATTCTTTCGGATGGGTTCGGAGCCGATTCCTTGGCTCCAAGTCAGCCTACTACAAAGCTCGAGGATTTCAAGTAGCTCAAGGCCAAGTCCCTATCCCATGATGTACCTAGAGTTGCCCCAGATCTAGTTTGCCACTGCAACAGGGCTTGTGTGTGTATTTATATTTAGCCTGTTTTTCATTAGAAGGCTAATTCATATTTGTTGTTGTTGGGTTGTCATGGCTGATGACAAGGACAAACACCCTAAGTCAGGGTTTAAAAATCCCCTAAATGTGGGCAGAAGATGTCTGTCACTGAAAGCCATGTCAATTGTATCTACTTCGTAGGTGCTTTGCACTTGCAAGAAGCATGTTCCATATGTCATTCCTTTTCTTATCGGGTCCTCCAAGAGAGAAAGAGGAAACTTATTGACAGGGGTTTGTTGAAATCTTTCCAGGAGGCTTTGAGTGACTGGAATGGATCTAGTAAGTCCTCAAAGTCTTCCAAGACTTCTATGGATTCAAAAAAGTCAAAAAAGTCTGTGACATCTGCTCCACTGGTCTGAGAGCTGACTATCTTTTCTTTTCGGAGCCGGTCCCCAGTTTTGGTACTGGTATCCAAAATCTCCTCTACTTCGGTCAGTACCATCGATCCATTCATCTCGGTCTTCTGTTGGCCTTTCAGATATAGATGTGGATCGTGTGGTGCAGAAGCTTTTACAGGCACCGGCCTTTGCAAAATTATCGGCTCTGACCCAGGTGGCTTCGGAGCAGAAGACCCTTATGCCAGCTATAACTCTTCCTCCTCTGAGCCCTACCGGTCCTTCGGAGCCGGAGGAGTCGGACTTGCTGATTGTGGAGCCTTCGGAGCCAACGCCTGCTCCACTGTCTTTGACTCCATTCACTCTGACGTCCTCTGTGCCGATCGAGGACGCTAGGAACCGACACTCTCTGGTCGGGACCGGGGAGGATAGTCGAACCGACTTGTCGGTTCTGACTCTGCCTGTCGGGGCTTCGGCTCAGATGAGCTTAGCTCCAACCTCGAGCTCGGAGCCCACTCTCCCGGTGCCGGGGGTATCAGCGATTTCATTGGATCCGTCAGTCCCTTCGCATCGGAGCAGGGGTACCTTCGAAGCCATGAGGAGAGTTATGTCTCCTAAGACATCCTCGACCTCAGGTCTGGCTTCTTCATCCCCTAAATCGACTGTGTCTGCTTCACAGATCCTGACAAAGCGCAGAGACCCAGAGCCTCAGGAAGCCCCATTGGGTGGCCCATGCTCTTCCGAGACCTCACCAGAAGCTCCCACTGATGAGGTTCCCAGGAAGAGAGTTTGTAAGGGGAAACATTTAGACTCCCCTCAGGAGTCCCTAACATCTGATACTGACTTGGATGATTCAGGAGGGTCCCCACAGTCCCCCTCTGAGGATATCTCATTTGCAGAGATACTTGAAATCCTTAGGCACAGGGGTGACTGGCATTTCACAAACTCTATTGAAGATGAGTATGATGTTCTTCGTGTTTCACTGTTGCAGTCATAACTGTAGGGTGTTCCTGATGGCAGGCAGCCCGAGGTTGGCCAGAATTCCAAAGTCTGGGTCCGGCGTCGGCTGTACCAGCAAGTACCCTGACGTCAGAACGTAGAGGTATAAAGCTGACAGCCGACGCCATCTTCTCCAGTCTTTCTTGCCGTGCGGTGGAAAGCAGCTCGCAAGTTGTTGGTTGGCGGATTCTGGATAGCGTGGTTTGCTTGTCGTCGGTCCAAAGACATTTTTCTTCTTTTCTCAAGCTAAGTACCCCGTTGGGGAAACTTTTTTCTTGTTCCTCCGATGTCAAAATTCATGCTTCTGCCATCTCGGCTCATTTCAACAGTGATCCTCCCATCTTTTCTCACCAGCTGGTGAGACAATTTTTGAGAGGGGCTAAGAATTTAAGACCTCCCAGAACTCCTCCTGTTCCTGCTTGGGATCTTAATTATGTCTTGGAGAAACTTACTTTGCCTCCTTTTGAGCCTACTGCAGCTTCGGATATTAAGTTCTTATCCTGGAAGACAGCTATTTTGTTAGCATTGACTTCTGCCAGAAGGGTTTCAGAGTTGCAAGCTCTCATGGCTGTGGAACCTTATATTATCTTCCACCAAGACAGAGTTTCCTTGAGGACCAGTCCTACATTTATGCCTAAGGTGACTTCGAAAGTGGCTCTAAATCAGACTATTCACCTTCCTACCTTCTTTCCTAATCCTCAAAATAAAGGGGAAAGGATCTTACATTCATTGGACGTACACAGACAACTACGATTTTACCTGGACAAAACTAAAGATTTCAGAAAATCTGATCAATTGCTTATCTCTTATGCCTCCAGTTCTCTAGGTAAGGCTATTTCCAAACAAACTATTTCCAAATGGATTGCTCATGGAATAAGGTTATGTTACTCACTATGGGAAACAGATTCCAGGTATTGTTGGAAGTCATTCTACTAGAGCAGCTGCCACTTCAGCAGCTTTTCTCAGAGGAGTTCCTACCAAGGACATTTTGGAAGCTGCCACTTGGAGTTCAGTGCATACTTTTTCTAAGCACTATAATCTCCCTCTGTATTCTAAGTCTAGGGCAGGCTTTGCCTCTGCTGTTTTGCAGGGTCTTCTAGCTGCCCCTTCTTCTGCATAGCCTCCTCCCTCATTCACAGCTTTGGGATTCTACCCTACAGTTATGACTGCAACAGTGAAACACGAAGAACATAGTACAGTTTTGTACACCTACCATAAATGTAGATGTTCGAGTGTCTTCACTGTTGCAGTCGGTGTTTCCCTCCCACCAATCCCCTCTTATTCTTGTTTGTTTCATCTTCCACTTCTTTTGTGGTGTATTTGTGTTTCCTTTTGGACACCTATTAGTTTTTATTTTGGGGGCTTCTGACATCTGGGGCAAGAAAGGCTGGAGAAGATGGCGTCGGCTGTCAGCTTTATACCTCTACGTTCTGACGTCAGGGTACTTGCTGGTACAGCCGGACCCAGACTTTGGAATTCTGGCCGACCTCGGGCTGCCTGCCGGCAGGAACACCCTACAGTTATGACTGCAACAGTAAAGACACTCGAACATCTACATTTATGGTAGGTGTACACAACTGTACTTTATCCGGAAGGCTTTCAGATCTCAGCCCTCCACCTCTTGGGTGCCTCTGCCCTTCGATGAGCTTATGCAGCTGGTCTCACGAAGGACGTGGGAGTCTTCAGACACCGTGGAGCCCCTCCCTAGGAGGCCTAATAAGTTCATATCTGCCACCTCCAAGATAAATCCTTCTTGACCAAAGGTGTGCCAGTTGATGCCATGGTGGTGGCAGTAGCCACCAAAAAGGAAATGTCTGAAACTTCCTCGTCTATCCATCCTCCTAAGACTCCAGGATCATGGATAGATATGGGAAGCGCATGTTTAGTTCAGTGACTTTTGCACTCCGTTCGCTTAACTATTTAACCCATTTCACGAGACTACAAAGAGATCTCCTTAAAGAGCTGGGAGGTGCTCTTCAGGGTACAGTAGCTGCAGGAGCTACAGACAAAGTTGCCTCCCAGCTTGCTACCCTCAACTCCATTGTTAACTCGTCCATACGCCTCATTTCATATGCAGCTGATGGAACAAGCAAATCAGCAGGTACAAGAATTGTTCTTAGGAGACACTCCTGGATGCACTCGTGTTCCTTCGCAGAGCCCTTTAAGTCATCCTTCGTGAATACCCCTTTTGATGGCTCGTCCCTTTTCGGGCCCAAAGTTAAGGACACTTTGACCAGGTGTGAGCAGGAGGGAAAGACTCTGCTGTCAGAATAAAGGGGAAAGGATCTCAAAATAAAGGGGAAAGGATCTTACATTCATTGGACGTACACAGACAACTACGATTTTACCTGGACAACCTGGTGGTTGACCTCACTTCATGTTTTTTCCACCCCTACCAGACCCTACCCCAAGGGTCAAAAAGGAGGGAAAATGTGGTTCCGAAAAGCCCAAGGAGCCTTTCGGGACACAGGTGGTGAACCCCCCTCCAGGGGCAGATGAGGGGGCAATAATGGAAGATGCCACCTTCGTTGCAAAAGGGGTCTGCAAAACCAGGGCGACAGAGGTCACTTCTTTGGGAAACTCCTGAAAGGAGGCCCGGCTGTCCTGCTCTGGAGACAGTCGCGGGTCGCTTATCTTTGCCCAGACGCCTGGCTCAAAATAAACGACAACTAGGTACAAAGTATCATTTCCAGAGGATACTTCTTCCCATTCACCACACCCCCTCCACCAAGAAAAATCCCAGATGTTCCACCCAGTTACAGGGAGCAAGCAACAGTAGAGATCCAGACGTTGCTAAGAAAGTGTCATCCAACCAGTCCCAGCAGACCAGACAAGATCCGGAACTTACTCAAGATTCTTTTTAGTTCCAAAAAAGACAGGAACTAAAAAGGACTGGAGACCTATGTTGGACCTCAGCAGACTAAACAAATCTGTAAATAAAAAGAAGTTTCAGATCACGCTTCAGTCAATAACTTGCCTTCTTAGGGAAAGACAATTGGATGTGCTCGATAGATCTCCAGGATGCATACTACCACATAAAAATGGCAATGCCATCCAAGGATCATCTGCGCTTCAGGCTGGGAGCCAATCATTACCAGTTTCTAGCCCTGCCCTTTGGTCTCACTACAGCCCCCAGAGTGTTCATCAAATGCATGGCAGTGGTCACGGCTCACCTGAGATGTTTAGGATTCCAGGTGTTTCCGTACCTAGACGATTGGCTCCTCACCGCCACCACCAGGCATCAACTCATTCAGGCCAGGGAATCCACTCTGTCACTCTGCAGCCAGCTGGGTAGTACAGTAAACTCAGAAATATCTGCCTTGTCGCCATCGCAGCATATCGTCTTTATCAGAACAGAACTTGACACCACCACCACCATGCTAAGACTTCCAGTAGAAAGAGTCTTACTATTCCGTCAGCAGGTCCGCATTCTAATATCCAAAAACAAGGCTCCAGCATCAGACGTTCTAAAATTGTTAGGTATGATGGCAGCAGCAATTCTGGCCATGCCACTAGGTCATATGCACATGTGATACTGCAATGGCTGTTGTTCACTCAGTGGTCTTACCAAGAGCTCCCCATGTCTGACCTGATAATTATCACAAACTCCTGCAAAAAGGATCTTCAGTGGTGGTTGACCTCACTTCATGTTACAATAGGACGTCCATTTGTTTTACCCCCACCAGCGGCCACAGGTGACCACGGACGCTTCCCTGATAGGGTGGGGGGGGGGCATTTTCAGGGAGGAACAGCCCAAGGCACATGGACCGATCAAGAGACACATCTACATATCAATGTCTTAGAAATGAGAGCAGTATTTTTGGGGTTGCAGTACTTCCAAGACACTCTTCCTCTGGGTACGATTGCGATTCAGACTGACAACATGTCAGTGGTCTGGTACTTGAGCAAATAAGGAGGAATCAGGTCATACCCCCTTTGTTGTGAGGCCCTGAGTGTTTGGCAGTGGGCTATATCCAGCCAGCGCTTTCTGTTAGCGACGCACTTCCCGGGGAAATCAAACGTGATAGCAGACAAGCTGAGCAGAGCAATTTTGTTGACCCACGGGTGGTCCCTCAAGACAGAAATAGCGGACAGGATATTCCGCAGGTGGGGCCAGCCTTGCTGCGACCTTTTAGCCAGTCACATGAACACCAAATGCAGAAGCTACTTTGCCCTGATTCCCCCTCCGGGAGAAGCCTCAAGGTATGCACTCATTCACAATTGCCCCCCGGGTCTCCTCTATGCATTCCCACCAATCCTGTTGATACCCAAGGTATTACAGAAGGCAAAAGCCCTGGGAAGGACTATCATTCTAATAGCTCCTCATTGGCCTCGTCAGATTTGTTTCCCCTTTCTTCGACTTCATCTTTTGGAGGACCCCTGGATTCTGGACCCAGTTCTGGACCTTCTGACGCACTCGTCAGGGGAACTTCATCCCTCTCTGCAGTTCCTGAAGCTGACAGCTTGGCTGCTCCAATTCCCATTATAGCCAGGTTCCATAACCTTTTGCAATGTGCCAAAGCAAATTTTCTTATCCTCTCATAAATCCTCTGTGAGGAAGCTATACCTCAGCAAATGGAAAAAACTTTCTATATGGGCCTCTAAAACAATATTGAGCCTTACCCAAGCCCCTATGACCTCTATACTAGAATTCTTGACCATGATCTTCAATAAAGGAGCTGCAGCAGCAACAGTCCATGTTCAACTTGCTGCCATTTCTAACTTTCATCTTGGATTGGAAGGGTTGAGTATTATGTCACACAAATTATCCAAAGCCTTTCTTAAAGGGACTTTTCATATTGGACCACCTGTGAAATCTCCCTATTCCCCATGGAATCTAAATTTTATGCTTTCCCGCATAATTCTTTCTCCATTTGAACCAGCTTCCTCATGTAACCTAAAATTGTTGTCATGGAAAACTATTTTTTTAGTGGCTATTACTTCTGCCCGCAGTGTGTCAGAGCTTCAAGCTTTGTCCATTAAGCCTCCTTATTTGATTTTCCATGCTGACAGAGTCTCACTTCGAGCAAACCCCTCTTTTTTGCCCAAGGTTTGCACTGAAGCTAATCTTAACCAAATTATTGATTTGCCAGTTTTCTTCCCCAGTCAGTCCAACAATCTAGAATACATGCTGCACAAACATGATGTTCACAACACAGCTCATATTTTATTTGGATAGAACAAAAGATTTCAGAAAATCAGATCAGCTTTTTGTTTCCTATTCCGACTCCAGAAAAGGCATGCCAGTGGCTAAAACAACTCTGTCTAAATGGTTATCTGATTGTATCACCTTTGCTTATTTAGCTACCAATATGCCCTTACAGCATAAAATTAAAACTCACTCAACCAGAGCAGTTTCATAGGTTCATAGGTAGGTACTAGGCTATCGGCCTAAGGGCCTACATAAGCCTAGCCAGCAAGGTTTCTACATAGTCTGACTTTTCTGCCAGACTTCCTATTGATAACATTTGTGCAGCAGCCACTTGGTCGAAACCTCATACTTCTATCACTCATTACAAAATTGACAAGACCTCTAGGGACAGGGCCTCCTTTGGATACACAGTCCTGAGAAATATACTCCTGTGAGCCACCCGAGGTAGATGGTGCTTGGGACGCTACCCATCATTAAGAATGAACAGCGAAATAGAGCAACTTCACATAAAGAAGTTATGTACTTACCATAACGCTCCATGCCAGTTGTTCATCTCTCCTTCATTCTTACGTCCCTCCCTCCTACCCCCGCCTGGGTTTTCAGAAGACCGAGATGCTAGATCCTTCCTGGTCACTCTACACTTCTATACTTTCTCTTATGGAGTTATATAATGAGATATGGTACTGTTATACACAGCAAACAAGATCTGAGGTAACTTTAGGTGCATCATGGGATAGGGACTTGGCTTCGAGCTACTTGAAATCCTCGAGCTTTGTAGTAGGCCGACTCAGAAATGAGGGATCGGCTCCGAACCCATCAGTAAGAATGAAGGCGAGATGAACAATTCACATGTAACGTTATGGTAAGTACATAACTTTTTTTTTTCTAATTTAGTATTTAAATCTCCTCTTCTAATAGATCTCATCACAACTTCCATAACCCTAAACTTAAAACTGTGGGTAGCATTCTCAGACGTGCTTTGCTAGGGAATTAGATAATATACCCTTTCTAATTTCAGAATTATGCTCTATAATCTTGTCCTTCAGACATCTGGTTGACTTACCCACATAAAAACACGTGCATTTTGTACAGGTAGCCAAGTAAATAATAGTAGTGTTACAAGTAGTGAAACATTTAAAGGTAAAGGAAATTTTACTATTGGGGTGCATAAATATATCATTTTTTCTCAATGAAAACACAACAGCAGCAGTTATAGCAGGCAAAAGTACCCTGTTTAGACCATCTATTTTGTGATTTCACTACCTGCATATCCTTATAACATAATCTGTTTTTGAGATTCATACATGTTTTGCACATAAACATAGGTTTATGACTAATAATGGTATTGAGAATACCCCAATTGTTGGTCACAATTTTTCTAATGCTTTCACTGCATCTACTATATGTAGTCGTGTATCGGACACCTTGTGTATAAGTATTATTATTTTCCCTATTATGGTTACTTGATGTTTCACCAAAAAAGGGGGATATGCTGAATCTCTATTAGATAAAACATGACCTTTGATGTCTTCTAACATTTCATCCTCATAACCCCTCTCTCTAAATGAGGCCAAAGTTTCATCAATCTGAGAAATGCATTTAGAATCACTAGTGTTCAATCTACTCATACGCATCACTTGACTTTTGACAATACCCTTATACATATGGGGGGGGTGCATGCTTTTTCTATGCAGATATTTATTTTTATTTACTTCTTTCTTAAAAACAGAAGTTTGTATTTCTGTTCCATCATACATAACACTAACATCCAAAAATTCCATGCTATGATGTGAGTACTGCATAGAAAAATATAAAAAAAATGTGGGGTTTATATCATAACATCGAACAACAACAATTTCGAAGCACATAACATCAAACACTTCACCTCGAACACTAATAACCTCGAAAGCGTACAACTGCGAAAACTGAAATCCTGGACTGTCATAGTTGGCCTTTGTAAACACACACACCCTGACCTCCACTGTGGTGTGATCTCGGAGTTGGTATATATAAGTGGAGGGGGGAGGTAGCCTGCAAATACGTTATCCTACCAGGACAACTCCTGATAAAGACAGACAATACCACAGTTATGTGGTACCTAAACAAGCGGGGGGGGGGGACGACTCATTCCTACCCTCTCTGCAGGTTAGCCATGGCCCTGGGAATGCAGCCTTGAGCAACCAAGTACACCTGCAAGCTCAATTCCTGCCAGGCCAACAAAATTCACTGGCAGATGACTTAAGCAGAAATCTGCTGGACCCACACGAGTAGAAGCTGGAACCCAACTCATTCAAACTTCTAATCCATAGGTGGGGGACTCAAGAGGTGGACCTCTTTGCCTCCCCCCAAAACCATCACTTGAACAAATTTTGCACCAGAAATCTCCACATCCAAGCGTGGAAAGTGGATGCCCTATCCTTTACATGGGAAAACTTCTCTATTTTTGCCTTTCCCCTTCTGCCTCTCCTCTGAAAAGTACTACTCAAGATCAAACAGGACAGGCCAAGGGCAATCCTTATTGCCCCAGACTGGCCACACCAGCACTGGTACCCACTCCTACGCAGTCTGACAGCATTGCCACCCTGGCACCTACATCAGATCCCCTCCCTGCTGTCCAGGCAGGAGGGAGAGATTTTGCATCCACAGCTGCAAACCCTGAACCTTGCAGCCTGGCATATCCCCTGAATACTCTACCAGCAACCCTCAGCAAACAGGTGCTGGACATCATCCTTGAGGCCAGAAGGCCTAGTACTAGCAAATCCTATTCAGAAAAGTGGAAAAGATATTGTTCTTGGAGCCAGTCTCAAGCAAAGGACACAGCCGTGCCCACCTTACCTCAAATCCTAGATTACCTAGCAGAGCTATTCCACAAAGGCCTATCCTTCTCATCAATTAAAATTTGGGTCTATATTATAACATCGAAGTTTCAGAACTTCGATGTTCTAATATCGAACCCAATTCAGCGAACGCTGACAACATCGAACATTTGGAACAGCGATTTTTTTTCCTAGGGAAAAAAATTGGTATTCCGAAACACATACACACAACACAAGCACACCAAACAAACAGCAATCCACACACATACACCTAAAATCTTACATCTAACCCTACACTAAACTGTATATACACCACTAACTATCCACTTGCCTTAACCCAAACCCTAAGGTCTGTCACTATCGAACACTCACCTCGCCCACGCCCCAACCCTAACTCACCTACCCCGCCCTAACCCTCACATCCACACAATCGCAAACTTACCTGACCCGCGCCCTAACCCTAACTCACCTAACCCGCCCTAACCCTCACGTCCACACAATTGCACACTTTCCTGAACCCGACCCGTAACGTTCCACCACAGTGCTGAAAATAGCGAAGTGACAGAAACGGACAACCAAATTCTTTCCCTGGGAAAAAATTTGGTTTTCTGCAGCTTTGCTATTTTCAGTGTTCGCTGAGTAGGGTCCGATATTAGAACATTCGAAGTTCTGAAACTTTGATGTTCTAATGTAGACCCTTAAAATTCATGCCTCTGCCATCTCAGCTCATTACAATACTGAGCCACCTCTATTTTCTCACCCTCTCATCAAACAGTTCCTGAGCGGAGCCAACAATTTAAGGCCCCCAAGGAGAGCTCCAACCCCTACCTGGGACCTTAACTTTGTACTAGAAAAACTCATGCTTCCCCCTTTTGAGCCTGATGCTGCAGCAGAGTTAAAATTCCTCTTGGAAAACAGCCTTACTTCTAGCCATCACTTCAGCAAGAAGTGTGTCTGAGATATAGGCACTAATGGCTGTGGAACCCTTCATTATTTTCCATGCGGACAGGGTTTCCCTCAGGACTAACCCATCATTTATGCCCAAGGTGGTATCCAGTGTGGCTTTAAACCAGTCAGTCTATTTACCAACCTTTTTCCCTAATCCTCAGAATAAAGGGGAAAGGATTCTGCACTCCTTGGACATGCACAGACAGCTCAGGTTCTACCTTGACGGAACTAAACCTTTCAGAAAATTTGACCAGCTGCTAGTCAGCTTCGCTACAGGGTTAGAGGGCAAGGCCATTTCAAAGCAAACCATTTCCAAATGGATAGCACACTGCATCTATAAGCACGTCTCTTTGTTTGAGAAGGGACTAAAATTTGTTCCAGCTAATGTGGAAGAGTTAGCGGATGCACTAACTGATTTGAAATTATTTGTACGGAATCTAGATTTAAAGTTGTTATATGGCAATTCATGTTTGAATGTTCCTTTGCAGTATAAACATAGCAGCATGTTTATTCCAAATAGCCATCCCATTGTGCAGGCTTTCTAGAATTCTTGTGAGACACAGATTAGGAGTTTTTATCAGAATGATACATTTAAACGTATATACAATTTAACTAAGGATGAGAAACAAGCTTTGCATGGATTAGAAGCTAATGATGATATCATTGTTAAGGAAGCTGACAAGGGAGGGGCTGTTGTAGTAATGAATAAAATAGATTACCATCAAGGTATGTTAGAGATAGTAATTGATAGAACAGCATTCAAGGAAATTAATTGTATTCAAGTTGATGAAATTATTAACAAAATTAATACATTATTGTATGATTTACAAGTAATGAATGATATTCCATTAGAGTTATTTATATATTTAACTGTTTGGCATACCAAAACTGCATAAATCTGTCCACAAACCACCAAGGCCCATTATATCTGGGCGTGGTTGGGCTATGGAAGCTATTTCTGTATATTTACAGGGTGAGCTGAGTAAATATTTAAAACATGTAAGGAGTTTTATTAAAGGCGCAGCAGATTTCCTTAAACAGTTCAATACATGGAATGAAAACCTCGAACACTTTTATCATGGTAACTCTTGATATTAAATTGCTTTGTACCATGATACCAAAAGATTATGGTATCACAGCTATTAGACAACTGTTAATTAAGTACAAATATGGAACAGCTAGACAAACAATTTGTCGACTGTTCGATAGTGTTTTAGAGAGTAATATATTTGTATACGATAATAAATATTACCATCAAATTATGGGGGTGGCCATGGGCATCCCTGTTGCTAACACTTATGCGACATTTTAAATGAGTGGGAGCATCTTTTTCAATTTAGACTCAAATCACTATGTTAGATGTATAGCATTTTTAAGAGGTTTGTGGACAATATTTTTTTTTTGTATGGGAGGAGAGTGAAAGTGAAATAATTGCATATGTGGATTACCTTAATACTACCACAAATTTGTTATATTTTTTTCTATGCAGTATTCACATCATAGCATGGAATTTTTGGATGTTAGTGTTATAAGAAGGAAGTAAATAAAAATAAATATTTGCATAAAAAGCATGCACCCCCCCATGTGTATAAGGGTATTGTCAAAAGTCAAGTGATGCATATGAGTAGATTGAACACTAGTGATTCTAAATGCATTTCTCAGATTGATGAAACTTTGACCTCATTTAGAAAGAGGGGTTATGAGGATGAAATGTTAGAAGACATCAAAGGTCATGTTTTCTCTAATAAAGATTCGGCATATCCCCCTTTTTTGGTGAAATATCAAGTAACCATGATAGGGAAAATAATAATGCTTATACACAAGGTGTTTGATACATTACTACATATAGTAGATGCAGTGAATGCATTAGAAAAATTGTGACCAACAATTGGGGTATTTTCAGGAGTTTACCTGAGCACAGTAACATTATTAGTCATAGATTTATGTTTACGTACAAAAAAATGTATGAATCTCAAAAACAGATTGTTATAAGGATATGCATGTAGTGAAGTCACAAAATAGATGGTCTAAGCAGGGTACTTTTGCCTGCTATAACTGCTGCTGTTGTGCTTTAATTGAAAAAAAAAATACATTTATGCACCCCAATAGTAAAATTTCCTTTACCTTTAAATGTTTCGCTACTTGTAACACTAGTAATATTATTTACTTGGCTACCTGTACAAACTGCACGTGTTTTTATGTGGGTAAGTCAACCAGATGTCTGAAGGACAGGATTATAGAGGATAATTCTGAAATTAGAAGGGGTATATTATCTAATTCCCTAGCAAAGCACATGTCTGAGAATGCTACCCACAGTTTTACGTTTAGGGTTATGGAAGTTGTGATTAGATCTTTTAGAAGAGGAGATTTAAATACTAAATTAGAAAACAAGAAGCATCAGTGGATTTTACGACTACAGGCTGAATATCCACCAGGTGTTAACCAGATGGTTTCGGTCAAACCTGTTTTAAAACTTAAACAGATGACTCTTTAGGTTAAAGTTGTTGACTGTAAAAGTTTGTATATAGGTTTTAGAAGTCTGTAGGTTTTAAAAGCATATTATTTAGCACTTAATTGCATTATGAATTGTCTTTTTTTATTGGCTGTGTGATTAACTGATATGTCTAAGAACTGTGATTATTTTATGTTGGTTATTAAGCAGTGAAGAAGGGTACTGGATACCTGAAAGCTTTGCTACTCTATTTACTGTCCTTATTAAATTTATTGCTGCTCCACGTTGGTGCTTGTCGTTTTGTTGAAGTTTCCTTACTCCCCCAACCAGGCATCAACTGATCTAGGCCAGAGATTGTTTACTTCACATCTCAAATTCCTTGGGAATCGCAGTATATCTTGAAAAATCCAAACTAGCTCAAGTGCAGAATCTGGAGTTTATAGGAGCTCAACTGGATCCTCTACAAACAGTGGCCTCTCTTCCAAATCACTGATTCACATCTATAAGAAACCAGGTATGAGACTTGCTGCCCAACCTTCTCTTCCTGTGAGGTTGGTGTTATGGGCAGTTGGTTCACTGTCATCACCTATTATTGTAGTCCCTGTTACCAGGTTCTTCATGCGGATACTTCAGTAGACCTTGGCAATACAATGGTCATTCCTTTTTCAGTCTCTTTCTGTGCCTGTAAAGCTCACTGTAGTCTGCAAACCTCATGTCCAATGATTTACTCAGTCACCTGACCTGTGCTTGGGCAGGCCGTTCTCTATCCCCTTCCAGTAGCCACAGTGATGACGGACACTTCCCATTTGGGGGGGGTCATTACATGGGGAAGATGGTCCAAGGCATGTGGTCCCCCGTTGAGAGCAAGTTGTATATCAGCAACCTAGAGATGAGTAGCTCTCCTGTCATTGCAAGCTTTAAAGGATGTTCTCCCTCTGGGCACAATTGCTATCCATACAGACAACATGTCGGTGGTGTGGTACATCAGCAAACAAGGAGGAACTCATTCTTAGCAGTTGTGCAGAGAGGCCATGAGGGTCTAGGAATGGATGATCTCTTCAGACTGCTTTCTGGTTGCAGCGCATATACCAGGGAAAACCAGTGTATTGGCAGACAGACTCATCAGGTACATTCTGACTTCTCAATCAGTCAGTAGTGGACATGATTTTCAGCTGTTAGGTCGCCCGTCCCCACCCCCCCCCCCAACCACAAGTGCCGCGAGTAATTCGCTCTGATTAGTCACTGAGGGATGCTCTAGTCCAAGATCGGCCCCCAGGTCTTCTTTATGCCTGTCCTCCTCTCTCTTTGATCCCAAGATTTCTTCATTGCCCCCTTTTGGCTTCGTCATGTGTGGTTCACTCTTCTATGGTGTCACCTCCGATATCCTCCATGGATTCTGAAACCCACTCAAGATCTCCTGTCTCACCCGTCAGAACTTCAACACCCCAGTCTCCACACCGTCAAGCTTAACCGCATGGTTTCTCCAATTCCAGTGATCGGCAGACAGTCCAGTTTTACCTCCCCTGTCTGATACTGTTTTGGCCTCCCAGAAATTTTCCACCAAAAAGGTGTACAAAAGTAAGAGATTTTCTATATGAGCTTCCAAGGAGAACATTGATCCCTTTTCAGCTCCTGTTCCAGATGTATTACTTTTTCTCAGTCATCTTTTCGAGCAAAGGGCTAGCTTTTCTACCATTAAGTTACTGTTAGCATGTCTACATTATGGCATAGAACAGGCTGTTAACCAAACGGCCTTTTATCGACACATATTAAGTGAAATACAAAAATCCGGAATGGCCACAAAAGCAAATTTTTTTCCCAGAGGAAAAAATTTGCTTGGCTAATACAAAAAAAAAAATTTCAGACCGTACGAAGTGGGGGGGCTGTGCTCCCCACACTCCCCCTAACTAAATATACCAATTCCAAGATTGCACTACATTGGAGGAAAGGGCAAATCCCAGATGACGGCCAAGCGATTTTTTTCCCCTGGGAAAAAATTCACTTTTGTGGCCTTGTGGGGTTTTTGTATTTTGCTTAATATGTGTTGTTAAAAGGGCATTCTGTTAACATCTAGTTTGATACCGTAATATAGACCCACTGTTAGCAACCATATCCACTTTTCATGCAGGAAACCAGCATCTGCCTTTGTCTGCTTCTAAATTATGTAACACCTTCTCCACCTTGGAATCTTACCGTGGTTTTTCAGGATTTGACTCAAAAACCCTTTGAACCGGCAAGCAGCTGCAATTTGAAATATATGTCTTGGGAAGACTATTGTGTCATGTTGGCGACCATTACGCCGGCAAAAAGAATCTCTGAATTGCAGGCATTATAAACAAAACCTTGTATTATCTTCCTAAAAGACAGTGTCCTTGCGAACCACTCCTTCCTTTATGTCTAAGGTAGCCACTGAGGCCAGTCTTAACCAATCCATTTAACTTCCAGTATTTTTATTTTTTTCCCAATTTTTCAATTAAAGGTGAATATATGTTGTATCTTTTTTTATGTTCATCAACAATAACATTTTTATTTTCACAGAACAAAACACAGAAAATTAGGTCAGCTCTTTTTGTCCTTTTCCTGTAATCACCTGGGTCAGGCAGTCTTGAAAATCACTTTGGCCAAATGGATTACAGATTGTATTTCAATTATTTACTACTAGAAAGGCTTAGATTTACCTCACCCTTCTATAGCCCATTGTACTAGAGCCATGTCAACTTTTTCTGCTAGAACTTCAGTTGACAATGTTTGTGTGGCAGCTACTTTGTCAACAGTGTACACCTTTGTCACACATTGCACTTTGGACATTATTTCTAGAAGCAGAGCTTCTTTTGGTTCCACAGTGCTCAGTCGTATCCTTACATGAAGGCCACCCAAGAGTTATGTAGCTGGGGAATCTGACCAAGTGGTGAGGAAGAATGCAAAGGACAACGTCAGATTTTACCATAACTTGGCATCTGTATTGTCAGTTTTCATTTTTCCTTACCTTATTGCTAGGGCCAACCTTGTTGCAACCTATTAGTAACTCCATGCAACACAATGTGCAGCAAGATCCTTGTCCTGTTCCCCCAGAAGGGATAGTCACCAAAGGGGCACTCCAGTCCATGCTTGGCCCTAGATCTCTTTCACACATGCCCTCCCCCACAACTCCCCTGATAGTAAAGTTTTTACAGAAAGCAGCTTGTTGTAAGGCAGCCATTAACCTTGCTGCCCCCTTCTAGCCTAGACAAATTTGGTTCCCCTTGTTGAGTTCTCTCATTGTTCATCCTCCTTGGATTCTGAATCCAATCCCGTATTTGATTTTCCACCCATCAAGTCAGCCTCACAAGGATCTCAAATCCCTCAGACTGACTGGTTTCTCCACTTCCAGTAATGGCCAGGAATCCCAAGCTGTCTACCAGACTGGTTCATTTATTTTACTCAACACAGAAATCTTTCAACATGAAATTTATAGCAGCAAATGGAGAAGATTTAGTATTTGTGCTATTTCTAAAGGTTTGGACCCTTTTTCAGCACCCTTAGAAACAATCCTGGACTTCTTAGCTGGTCTTTTTCAGTGAGGGACAAGCTACTTGACGGTCAAGGTCCAGTTAGCAGCCATCGCTAATTTCCATATTGATCAGGTCATTCCTCATTAGCTTCCCCGAGACATTCTAAAACATTTTTGAAGGGAACCTTTCTTCTTAGGCCCACACCCCCTCCAGAGATCCAGTTCCTCCTTTTGACCTATCCTTTGTGTTACTGGATTTAACCAGGGCTCCATTTGAGCTTGCTCTGTGTGTGTGGACTTAGATGTTCTTTGTGTTTTACTGTTGCAGTCATTACATTTAGGTTATCTGCTTGCAGTAGCCCTCAGTCGGCCTGATTATCAGTGTCTTGGGTCCTGCGTCGGTTGCTGTCTCATCATCTATGACGTCAGGTAGTCAGGGGTATAAGGCATGCAGCCGACACCATTACATCAGTCTTTCTTGCCGTGCGGTGCCCGAAGCAGAAGCAGTTCACAAGTGCCAGTCGGCCGACTCCTGAAATTTTCGTTTTCAAGTTTCAGAACCAAAGTCTTCAACTAAAGCCAAGTACTCCGTTGGGGAAACTTTTTCTTGCTCTAAACCGATGTCAGTAAAAGTCAATAATTGTATTTCTTGTGGAAAGCAAATACCTCATAAAGATTTTAATTCATACTGTATTCCTTGCCTAGGCCCTGACCATGACGTCTCTTGCTGTCGGTTTTGTGCCTTATTTAAACCACAAACTATTCGTCGTCGGTACATTTTCGCTTCTAAATATTTTGGTACTCGGTTCAATTATCCAGATATGTCTTTGGTAAGCCACCTGTCTACCGACATTCCAAGAAAATGCAAAGATAAAGACAGAGACAGGCTGCCTAGGTCCAAAGCTGCCGACGACACTTCTCCTAAGCTAGTCTCGAGTTCGCCGGTACTCAGGCGCATCCGCAGCCCCTGATACCCACTACTTTGGATTTGCAGGCCTCTACTGAGACCTATTCGGAGTCCGGTATGCTGTGAGATGCTTCAGCTGTGGAACCTGCGGATGTTTCTACCTTGGATGTGTCCGGAGCTGCTGTGGAGGCACCGGCTTCTGAGGGTGTATTCAGGCCTACTGACTTGCATATTAAACCGACGCCATCTTCTTCTTCTAGGCCTAAAACTCAAACCATGCCTAGGAAACAGACACCCAGACCGCATGGTTAGACCTCTATGCCTAAAAAACAAATGATAAGAATGGCTGAAGACCTTATTACTTTAATCAGGGGAAGCCAACCTTCCCTCTCTGAGACCTAGGACTGAATTTGCTTATGATACTTCTGACCAGGATTCTGTAATTTCTGATGTCCTTCAAGGATGCATCTGCAGTCATAACATGTGGGTTGTCCTGCCTCAGGCAGCCCTTCGGTCGGCCAGATTCCAAAGTCTGGGTCTGGCCTCGGCTGATGTCGCACTTTCCCCGACGTCAGAGCGTCTGGGGTATAAAAGCATCAGCCAACGCCATTTTCCTCGGTCTTTCTTGCCGCGCGGTGCCCGAAGCAGAAGCTGTTCGCAAGTGCCGGTCGGTCAGATCCAGTGATTTCAGCTACCGAAGACTTCGAAAAAAGCTAAGTACCCCGTTGGGGACTCTTTCTTGCCTCAGCCGATGTCAGACAAAGTAAATAATTGTTTAACTTGTGGGAAACAAATACCTCATAAGGATTTCCATTCTCACTGCCTTCCTTGCTTAGGCCCAGACCACGACGTATCGGCCTGTTTAGCCTGTGCCTCCTTCAACCGACGAACTCTTAGACGTCGTTCGCAGTTTGCAGAGGAATTTTTTGGAGCCGCTTTTGCTTATAAAATGCCATCGGAGACTCCGACTTCGCATATGGCCAAAAAACGCAAGGAAAAGGGCCGACACTCGCGGCCCGCGGTTTCGGCTGAAACCACGGCTAGGCCTACCGCGAGTGTCTCGGTTTCGGCCGAAACCGAGTCCTCGGCTATTCCTTCTTCCGAAACCATGCTCCCGACCACCGAGGCCCGAGAGGCCCCGGCTGAGTCTGCTTCAGAACTACCTACCGAAGCTAGTGTTCAGGAATTGTCCGACACCATACCTTTGGACATTTCTACCCCTGCACGTGGGGCAGCTAGGCCCCCAGCTTCTATGTCCATTAAGGCCTTTTCTAGGGCTAAAGCTGCCAAACTTTCTAAAGCTTTGCCTGCCAAATCTGCTCCCCAGAGGCCTTCCTCTAGTTCACAGATCCTCAGCCTTGCTGAGGACCTTATCTCCTTAATTAGGGGTTCACAACCTCACCCAGACAGGGCCTCTCAACCTCCTCCAGACAAAAGGCCCAGGACTGACCCCTCTGAACCACATTCCTCAGATGATTCCACGGATGGATCTGAGTTGTCAGACCACCAGGAAGGGGCTTACTCGCCTTATGAGGATTCAGATGCAGAGGAATCTATCCCCTCGGCCTCCCCTCTCCCCTCCTGAAGAGTTTTCCTTTGGGGAGACTTTACACTCCATGAGAGAGCACTTTCAATGGCAAGGTCAGGATTTCTCTGATTCTAGAAAAAGATTAAGGACCTTTTTGCATTTGCCTCAGCATAGGCCCTTAGCTATACCTCCTGTTCTAAATGTAATTGATGATGTGTACAATGATGTCAGTACAGCCCCTGATACTCTTCCTCCGGCCCCAGCCAAACCTGACCGATATTACAGGGTCCCGGATTCTCATTTCCATCTGTATAAGGCCCATTCGGCAGACCCAGAAACTATTTCTCAGGGCCCTAAAGGGGTTGCAGCCGCTACTGCCAAAAATCCCCTACCCTCTGAAAGAGAGTCTAGAGCTTTAGGGAAAGAAGGTGTATACATCTGCAACTCTTTCTGTCAGGGCATTAAACTGTCAATTCCATATGATACAGTACCAAGAGTATTTGTTAGATGAACTGAATAAGAAACTTTCTTCTCCTGAACCCCTAGACCGTAAATCCCTTCAGGATTTGGTACATAACTCACAGCAGGTTAGTAATCATTTCTTAAAATGTGGCTATGATGCACTAGAGGCTTCATTTAGATCAGCTATGACTGGGGCAGTTATTCGTAGGCATGCCTGGCTGAAGGAGCAATTTTTGCCAGACCATGTCAAAGCTAAACTCCTCGATGCTCCAATGGAGAAACAAAATTTATTTGGATCCCCTGCTCAGGAGATTCTAAAAAAGGTTGAAGAAAAAGCAAAATCTGTGCAAACAGTTAAAGATTTCCTGCAAGTTCAACCACCGAGATTCAGCAGAAACTGGCCTACAAAGAATTGGTCCTTTCCAGACTCGGACAGAGCCCAGAGAGGCAGGAACAGGCACTCTAGAGGCAGAGGTCAATCGAAGGGCTCCTACAGAGGCCGTCAGTGGCAGCCTGCCAACCAGAGGAGTAGTGCAACAGCTACAACGACAACCACTACTACAGGACAGACTCAATGACTTCACTCTGATTCCGCCTACCGGGGATCAACTGGAAGCACCCTTGGGCGGAAAGCTGGCTTTATTCTCAAAAAACTGGCATTATATTACAAAGGATACATGGACATTGCAAACAATAGACAAAGGATACAGGTTTCACTTCCACACTTTGCCAAAAAGAAGAGGAACTTTAAGACAAATCAGCAATTTACTTCAGATGAAAGCTATAGAAAAGGTACCATGTTCAGAACAAGGCCAAGGATTTTACTCCTGACTATTCCTTGTACCAAGGAAAGAAAATCAATGGAGGCCTATTCTCGACCTGTCCGCACTGAACACTTATCTCATTGTGCCAAAATTCAAAATGCTGACCCTACAGCAACTTCTTCCCATGCTGGGCAAGGAGTCTTGGCTGGTGACTCTAGATCTCAAGGAGGCATACCTGCACGTCCCTATCAGACCAAGCTGCAGAAGACACCTCAGATTTCTTGCAGGATCAGAGCATTATCAATTCTCAGCATTGCCTTTTGGCTTATCTACTGCACCCAGAGTATTCACGAAATGCCTGGCATCAGTAATTGCACATTGCAGACTACAGGGAATTCAAATTTATCCATACCTGGACGACTGCCTAATACAAGTGGACAACAAGAAAAAATTGTTAAAGGACTTGGCCTATGCCATACACCTGTTACAGACCTTGGGATACACAGTCAACATCCAAAAGTCAAGACTAGTACCATCCCAAAGGATAACTTTTTGGGTGCAGATCTGGACACAAACACCCAAATGGCCTTTCTCACAGAAGAAAAGCAAAACAACTTCCAGATTACTTCATGATTCTGACAAGACAAACTCAGCTTACTGCAAGGAAAATCCTGCAGGCCCTGGGTTACATGGCATCCTGCATAATTCTAATCCCACATGCCAGACTGCATATGAGGAAATTACAATGGTACCTAAGGAGTGTATGGTCTCAACACAGTCACAGTTTAGAAACCATGATACCAATCATTCCATGCCTTCAAAAGGAATTCCTGTGGTGGGCTCAGGCCTGCCAGTCCAACAGAGGGTTGCCTTTCAACAAACCAAAAACAAGGCAGACCATCACCACGGACGCCTCAGACCGAGGATGGGGAGCACACATCGAGGACAAATGTATCCAAGGCCTATGGCCTCAAGGGCAGCTAAGCATGCACATAAACCAAAAGGAAATGCTGGCAGTGAGGCATGCAATCGAGGCATTCAAACCCTTCCTCCAACAAGGACATCTGTTAATAAGGACAGACAACACCACGGTCATGTGGTACATAAACAAACAGGGAGACACACATTCTTACCCTCTGTGCCGGATGGCTATGAATCTGTAGGATCTATGCCTGAATCTCAATATCCAACTACAGGCCCAATTCGTGCCAGGGAAAAAAAATGCACTGGCGGACAGCTTAAGCAGAACTACTATGGATGCACACGAATGGATGCTGCACCCAGACATCTTCAAACTCATAACAAAGACATGGGGAATACCGGAGATAGATCTGTTCGCCTCCCCACTCAACCATCAACTGAAGACATTCTGTTCAAGGACATACCACCCACAAGCTTGGAGGGTGGACTCTCTCTCTTTCAGCTGGAAAGCCCTAACAGTATATGCCTTCCCACCTCTCCCATTGATGTACAAGGTTCTACTGAAGATCAGGGAGGAACAGCCAAAAGTGATACTAATAGCTCCGGACTGGCCAATACAACACTGGTATCCACTATTGAGAAGCATGTCTCAGGCAAAATCATGGCCTCTCCCCCTATGGCCTCTTCTTCTAACGCAGAACAATTTCAAGACCCTGCATCCCAACTTGAAAACATTGCAGCTAACTGCCTGGAAAATTCCTCCTTAAATCCCAATCAAACTGTTTTATCTCAGAGGGTGAAGGACATTATCCTGGAGGCTCGCAGGCCTTCCACAAGGATGACATACTCAGCTAAATGGAAGAGATTTCTCATTTGGAGCACATCAAAGGGCACAGATGTCAAAGTGGCAAACCTAGCGCATATCCTAGAATATTTAGCAGAATTGTTCCACAATGGCCTGCCCTATTCTTCCATTAAGATTCATGCTTCAGCAATTTCAGCAGAATACAATGTGGATCCACCTATCTTCTCACACCCTCTCCTCAGACAATTCCTGAGAGGGATCAAAAATTTTAAACCTCCAATAAGACCCCCTATACCTGCCTGGGATCTCAACTTTGTGCTGGAAAAACTGACACTACCTCCTTTTGAACCAGCAGTATCAGCGGATCTACAGTTTCTATCTTGGAAAACTGCATTCCTTCTGGCAATCACTTCAGCAAGAAGAGTATCTGAGTTACAAGCATTAATGGCAGTGCAGCCTTTTCTTATTTTCCACCAGGACAGAGTGTCACCGAGAACCAATCCTACTTTTATGCCAAAGGTGGTATCTAGGGTATCCTTGAACCAAGCTATTCACTTGCCTACGTTCTTCCCTAATCCACAGAATAAAGGGGAAAAACTATTGCACACCCTGGATATACACAGACAACTACGCTACTACTTGGACAGAACAAAAACTAGCAGAAAAACTGACCAACATTTTGTAGCATATGCAGCTGGGGTGCAAGGAAGAGCAATTTCCAAACAGACAATTTCAAAATGGATAGGAAATTGCATTAAGCTTTGCTACTCCTTTCATGGAAAGACAGTTCCTGAAAATATCAGGCCTCACTCCACAAGGGCCACGGCCACCACTACAGCCTTCCTACGGGGGGTGGCTACCAAGGACATTTTAGAAGCTGCTACTTGGAGCTCCATGCATACATTTGCCAAGCATTACAATCTACCTTTATACTCTAGATCCAGAGCAGGGTTTGCAACTGCAGTCCTGCAGGGGATCTTACTACACCATCCTTTTCTTAGTACCTCCTCCCCCAGATTGGCTATGGTATTCTACCCATATGTTATGACTGCAGATGCATCCTTGAAGGACATAGTACAGTTTTGTACCTACCATAAATGTAGATGTCCGATAGGTATGCATCTGCAGTCAGGATTACCCTCCCTCCTTCCCCTCTGTGGTATTCCTAGGGTGCTTACCCCTCTTTTAGCTAGCTGGGGGAATCTATTATGGTGTATTTGTTTGTTTATTCTTGTATATAATTTGCAAATGTTTGGAACTTTTCAGCATTTATCCAAATTTAGCCTTCCTAGAGGGCACCTGGCATCTGGGGCAAGAAAAACTGAGGAAAATGGCGTCGGCTGATGCTTTTATACCCCAGACGCTCTGACGTTGGGGAAAGTGCGACATCAGCCAAGGCCAGACCCAGACTTTGGAATCCGGCCGACCAAAGGGCTGCCTGAGGCAGGACAACCCATATGTTATGACTGCAGATGCATACCTATCGGACATCTACATTTATGGTAGGTACAAAACTGTACTTTTCTTCTGATGACTAGGGTTGCCACCTTTTAACAAGGGCAAAGTGGGACATGGGGGTGTGGTCAGTAGGATAAGGGGTGTGGCCAACATGACACTGGCCACACCACCACCACGACATCACCAGAGTTGTTAAAGGAGATGCAGTATTAGTTATGGATACAACATTGTGACATTACAGCATACTGAGAACTCAAATCATTTAAATGAAGTGAACTATTACTGCAAACACACACAATCAGTTGTAACAGTAAATAAACTTTAAAGGAATAAAAAACACACTACTCATTAAACAGACATTTGTTTAAAAAGAACTGGCTCGAAAAACATTGGCACACGAAAGAACTAGCTTGAAAAACATTGGCATGCGAAAGAACTGGCTCGAAAAACATTGGCATGTGAAAGAACTGGCTCAAAAAACATTGGCACACGAAAGAACTGGCTTGGAAAACATTGGCATGCGAAAAGAACTGGCTTGAAAAACATTGGCACGCGAAAGAACTGTCTTGAAAAACATTGGCATGCGAAAAGAACTGGCTTGAAAAACATTGGCACACGAAAGAACTGGCTCGAAAAACATTGGCATGAGAAAGAACTGGCTTGAAAAACATTGGCATGAGAAAGAACTGGCTTGAAAAACGCTGGCACACGAAAGAACTGAGAAATGGAGTAGAAAATAATTATTACAAACAGTAGGGGGCATTTTGGCCATTGAAAACTAACATTAACACAGCTTGTAGAAAATGAAATCCATTATTTTTACCACCGAACATGCCCACCTCACCCCACCCCTCAAGAAAAGAAAGTTAACCGCATTTGCTGAACCAAAAAACACTAAAATGAATGAGAATGCAGTGGATACCATAGACCTGATTTAGCTTTTGACCACAGCAGTTAAAAGAAATGTATGGCACTAATTTACACAGCGCAATGATCTATTAATGAACATGCCCAACAGCAGCACTGGTCATAATCGGATTATAATGAAAACAGTACATACGTTTATTGAAGACACCACTAAAACACAAAATACAAACTTTGCTACTTAGAAAAGCAAACTACCCTGTAACAACAACATGGTTTAGCACAATCGCAAATACATTGCATTAACTTCTGAGCATGCATCCACAAAAAAAAAAAAGAAAAAGAAAAAACAGGAAAAGGTCCGTAAACATTTTAACTTTAAAAATACTTCTTGCAAGAGAAGTAATATAAACTACAATGTACAACAGACTCCATGGGCTCCTTTTACCTCAAAACATAGCAGTTAAGAATAATTTACCCACCACAGCAATGCAATAAACAGGCCCAAGCAAAAGCAGCACACCCATATGCACATTACAAGCAAAGCAGTACATTTTAACCTTATTAAAAATGCATAAAAAATTAAATGCACACATTTACAAGTATAAATGAAAACAATCTTGAAACAGCTACGGCAAATTGACAACATGTACCTACTAGAATAATAAATGCATTACATTAACTGTTAATATTCCCCCTCAAAAAGTAGACTTGTACCACATACACATTGACTTGCAGGAACTAACAGGAAAAATTACCCAAACAGTATATCCTAACTTCCTGAAAACAACATTAAATTGCACACATTTCCATACAAAAAAAGTGCAAACTATGCTTGAATATTTTCTATCTGCAAACAGATAATACCCACAAAAAGCTACGACAATAGAAATACATCACACTAAATTTATATTTCACTGCCCCCCACCAGAAATAAACAACTTCTATACACAGTTCAGCCTTTTAAAAAGAAGTGCTTCTAAGTCATACCCCCAAGAATAACAATTACATATACATTCAGGTTTTATTCCTTTAAAAAATACTACTCAAAAATCTCAAAATAACCACTGCACAGATTTAAATACTGCGTACTGCACCCCCATCTACCTCTAAACATTAAAAAAATTAAACCACAGTATATTCCCATTTTAAACTACTACTCAAAAATCTCAAAATAACCACTGCACAGATTTAAATACTGCATGCTACATCCCCATCTACCTCTAAACATTAAAAACTTAAATAAAGCACAATATTCCCATTTTAAGTAACTAAAGCCACAAAATGCTATTATGTACTTACCACTATCACAGTTTTTGCTGGGCTAGCTTGCTTCCTTCCTTCTCGAATGGCTCAAGTGGCTGGAGGTTCCCTTGCTGGCTGGCAGGCTCCCTTGCTGGCTAGCAGGCTCCCTCCCTTGCAGGCTGGCTGGCTTCTTTGCTTGCTTGCTGGCTGGCTGGCTTCTTTGCTGGCTGGCTGGTTTCTTTGCTGGCTGGCTGGCTTCTGTGCTGGCTGGCTGGCAAAATAGAATTTTCAGATCTTTTTCGTTCGCAGCTGTAGAGCTTAGTGCTCTACAGCTGCGACCTTTATTGGGCTCCACTTACTAAATCCCCGCCCCCTACAGTCCCTGCAGCCAATTGCTGTTGCATTACACCACCCGGACCTAGCAGGGAATCCCTCTAACTGCAGGTCCGGGTGGTGACGTAGCCACATTGCCACGGAAAATCCGGAAGTATTTTAGTTTTTTCCATGGCAATTGAATTTGCTTCCGCGATCGGGGAAAACGAAAGTCCCACTCTTGGTGAATGCGGGAAGCGGGATGAGAGAGCTCAACGCGTGAGTGTCCCGCTGACAACGGGACGGGTGGCAACCATACTGATGACCAGGATTTACCCTTATCTACGTATGAGGATTCTGATGCAGAGGACTCTATTCCCTCTGCTTCTCCCCCAGAGGATTTTTCTTTTGGTGAAATCTTGCATACTCTTAGGGAGCATTTTCACTGGGAAAGCCAGGATTACTCCGTTTCTAAAAAGAGGCTTAGAGATTTCTTACTCCTTTCCCAACTCGGGCCTTTAGCTATACCTCCTGTTCTGGACATTGTTGACGATGCCCTTTCGGAAACTAGCTTGGCCCCTGACTCTTTATCTCCTTCTCCCAGAAAACCTGTCAGATATTACAGGGTTCCTGATTCTCACAAGTACCTTTTTAAAAATCCTACTGCGGATCCTGAGACCATTTCACAGGGACCCAAGGTCATTAAGGCTACTACTGCCTTAAATTGCCAGTTTCATATGTTAAAGTATCAGCGGTATATTATTGAATTGCTTAAACAGAAAATGATGTTGATTCCTGATTGTGCTGAAAATAAGGATTTACAGGATTTAATGCATTCTGCTGAGCAGGTTAGAAAACATACTTTGCAATGTGGTTTTGATTTACTAGAGGCATCTTGCAGGGCTGCTGTCACTGGGTCTGTACTTAGGAGGCATGCTTGGCTTAAGGAGCAATCTTTGCCAGATTATGTTAAAACTAAATTGCTTGATGCTCCCTTAAATCAGGACCACCTGTTTGGCGACAATTCCGAAGAAGTTCTTAAAAAGATGGAGGAAAAAAGCTAAATCTATGCAAACTGTTAAAAGATTTCTTACAAGTGCTGCCTCCTAGATTTAGTAGGCATTGGCCCTCAAAAATTGGTCCTTTCCTGCCTCTTCCAGGCCTTCTCAGTTCAAACCCAGAACCAGCAGAACACCCAGGCTTCAGTCCCAGGGTACGCACAGGTCTAAGCAGTGGGGGGCTCCCACTTCCAAATCAGGGAGTAGTAAGACTCCCCCCTATGATAAGCTGTCTCAATGACTTAACTTTGAAATTCCAAGCACTTCTCAACTGACTATTCCTTTAGGGGGAAAGATTGCTCTGCAAGTAAAAAAATTGGGAACTCATTACCCAGGACAAATGGGTTTTAAACATAGTTTCCCAAGGATACAGATTTCACTTCCACACATTACCAACCCCAAACGGTTGGCCAGATCTACCCCCAAGTCAGTGGGCAGAGGCTCAAAAGCAAGTACTCTCTCTCTCTCTTAAGACTAAAGGCTATTCAAACTATACCAGAAGAGCAAAAGGGGACAAGGTTTCTACTCAAGACTTTTCCTGGTACCCAGAAAAGACAACTCATGGTGTCCTATGCTGGACCTGTGTATACTAAACACCTTTTTGGTGATTTCAAAATTCAAGATGCTAACTCTTCACCAGTTGCTTCCCATGATGGGCAAGGATGCCTGGTTGGCAACTCTGGATGTAAAGGAAGCCTACCTGCACATCCCAATTAGGGAATCTTGCAGAAAATTCCTTTGCTTCAAAGCAGGCTGCATGCACTATCAGGTTTTCTTCATGTTTCACTGTTGCAGTCGTTACATTTGGGTAATCTGCTGGCAGGTTGCCCTCAGTCGGCCTGAATTCCAAAGTCCTGGGTCCTGCGTCGGCTGCTGTCACCCCTTCCCTGACGTCAGGTCGTCAGGGGTATAAAAGATGCGGCCGACGCCATTTTCTTTAGTCTTTCTTGCCGCGCAGTGCCCGAAGCAGAAGCAGTTCACAAGTGCCGGTCGGCCAACTCCTGAGATTTTTGTGTTCGAGTTTCAGATCCGAAGTCTTCAATAAAGCTAAGTACCCCATTGGGGAAACTTTTTTCTTTCTCCAGACCGATGTCAGAAAAAGTTAATAATTGTATTTCCTGTGGTAAGCAAATACCTCATAAGGATTTTCATTCTTACTGTATTCCTTGCCTAGGCCCTGATCGCAACATTGCTGGTTGTCGGTTTTGTGCTAGATTTAACCAACGCAGTGTTAAGCTTCGGTATGACTTTGCTTTAAACTCTTTTGGCCGCCTATTCAATTATCCAAAAATGTCGTCTGATAACCATCTGACTACCGGAGTTCATAAAAAACGCAAAGAAAAAGAGAGATATAGACAACCGAGGCCCAAAACCGACGACGAAGCTTCTCCCAAGCCAGTCGCCGGTTCTCAGTGAGGCGCATTTGCAGCCCCTGACGCTCGCTACTTTAGAGTCGCAGCCTGCTACCGACTCCCACATAGAGTCGGCCATGCCGCTGGAAACTCAAGGTATTGGAGCCTCGGATACTATTCCTTCAGATGGGTCCGGAGCCACTGAGCAGGCACCGTCTTCTGAGGGTGTATTCAGACCTAAACATCTTTACATTAAACCGACTTCAGTTTCTAAGGCAACGGCTACAGCACCTTATAAAGTAAAGAAACAAACAAACTCAAGAGCCACGTGGACAGGCCTCTATGCCTAAAAAACAGATGCTCAAAATGGCTGAAGACTTAATTACCTTGATCAGGGGTTCCCATCCCCCTCCTGATAAGAGGCCTAGGCAAGAGACTGACTATAAATCTTCAGATCAGGTTTCTATTTCTTCTGATTCCTCTTCTGATCAGGAATATTCTCTTCCCCCCTATGAGGATTCTGATGCCGAAGAATCTATTCCTTCAGCTTCTCCTCCAGAGGACTATTCTTTTGGGGAAACCTTGCATACCATGAGGGAGCATTTCCACTGGGAGAGCCAAGATTTTTCAGAATCTAAAAAGAGGCTCAGGGATTTCCTTTTACTACCTCAACACAGGCCACTGGCCATTCCACCTGTGTTAGACATTGTAGATGATGTGTTTTCGGAGTCTAGTCTTACCCTTGACTCCTTACCTCCAGCTCCTGTTAAGCTTGACAGATATTACAGGGTTCATACCCAGAAACAATTTCACAGGGTCCCAAGGGAGTTAAGGCTTCCACTGCAAAAAAACCTACCCCCTCTGACAGGGATTCTAGGGCACTGGACAGATGGGGGGAAAAAAGGTTTACACATCTGCTACCTTGGCTATAAGGGCCTTAAACTGTCAGTTTCATATGCTCAAATATCAGCAACATGTCATGGCATTGCTTAAACAGAAAATGTTGTTAAACTCTGAATGTGCAGAAAACAAGGAAATGCAGGATTTATTGCATGCAGCTGAACAAGTTGGAGAGCATACTTTGGAATGTGGTTTTGATTCTTTGGAGGCCTCCTGCAGGGCCGCAGTTACGGGTTCTGTAATTAGGAGGCATGCTTGGTTAAAGGAACAAAAATCTGCCTGATCATGTCATAGTTAAATTATTAGATGCACCTTTACAGCATGATACTTTATTTGGTGTAAAGGCAGAAGAGGTGTTAAAGAAAATGGAGGACAAAGCTAAATCTATGCAAACTGTCAAAGATTTTTTTTTACAGGTACAACCACCTAGGTTTAGTAGACACTGGCCAACAAAGAATTGGTCCTTTCCTGTGTCACGCCCTAGAGGCAGATCCCAGGTGCAAGGTTCATACAGGTAAAAGCAATGGGATGCCTCTACCTCCAAAGTTGGAGAAGACAAATCGCAGCCATACAGGAAACAGTCCCAATGACTTCCCCCTGCCTCCACCTAGCACTTATCTCCTAGCAGCACCCTTAGGGGGAAAATTAGCACTTTCTTCTCAAAATTGGCACATCATAACCCAGGACAAGTGGGTTTTAAACATAGTGTCACAAGGCTACAAGTTCCATTTCCATACCCTGCCAAAGGCAAACGGCTGGCCAGATCTGCCAAAAACTCAATGGGCAGAGGCACAATACAAGTCTCATCCCTCATGGACATGGGGGCCATTCAGCAAGTACCGGAGCAAGAGCAGGGACAAGGATTTTACTCAAGACTGTTCTTGGTACCCAGAAAGGACAAGGCCTGGAGGCCAATACTGGACCTATCTATTCTGAACACATTCCTGGATATACCAAAATTCAAGATGTTGACTTAGCAGCAGCTTCTGCCCATGCTGGGCAAGAATGCTTGGCTTGTGACTTTAGACCTAAAAGAGGCATACCTGCATGTCCCAGTCAGACAAATATGCATAAGATACCTCAGATTCAAGGCTGGCTCAATGCATTACCAATTCTCTGCACTGCCCTTTGGCTTATCTACTGCGCCCAGGGTCTTTACAAAGTGCCTGGCACCAGTAATTGCATTTTGCAGACAAAGAGGAATACAAATATATCCTTACTTGGACGACTGTCTAATTCAAGCAGAGAAGAGAGCAAGGACATTCTTCTACAGCATTTGGCGTTTGTGAAAAATCTTCTAACATGTCTAGGGTACACAGTCAACGAAAAGAAATTAAAACTAGTACCCTCTCAAGAGATAATATTCCTGGGTGCAAGCTTAAATACAACTGTCCAGATGGCTTATCTCACGCCAGAGAAACAAATGCAACTGACTACCTATTTCAAAATGATGGCAACAAAGGCCCAGTTATCTGCAAGAAAAATTCTGCAGGCTTTGGGTTTCATGGCATCTTGCATCCTACTAATTCCATATGCAAGACTGCATATGAGGAAACTACAATGGTACCTAAAAAGTGTTTGGACTCAACGTTGCCACAGCCTGAAAACTATGATTACTCTCATTCCCTGCCTGCAACAGGAGTTTCGATGGTGGACAAAGGCTTGTCACCAAAAAGGGACAGCCATTCACATTACCCCCAGCCTGGCAGACACCAACAATGGATGCATCAGATTATGCCTGGGGCGCCCACATGGCAGGAAGATGCATTCAGAGCACATGGGACTCAAACCAAATGCATCTACATATCAATCAAAAAGAGATGCTAGCTGTTCAGAATTACCTGATAGCCTTCAAGGACCTACTTCATCCAGGACAACTACTGATAAAGACAGACAACACAAAGGTCATGTGGTACATAAACACGCAGGGGGGGCACACATTCTTACCCCCTTTGCAGACTAGCCATGACTTTGTGGGACACCGCATTGACTTACCAAGTACATCTGCAGGCACAATTCCTGCCAGGAAGGAAAAATACTGTGGCAGACAAACTAAGCAGAAACCTCATGGATCCCCACGAGTGGCAGCTGAATCCACAAGTCTTCAGCATGATAACAAGGAAATGGGGATGCCCGGACTTAGATCTATTTGCCTCCCCTCACAACTACCAGCTAGAAAGATTCTGCACAAGGATTCATCACAGACAAGCATGGAAAGTGGACGCCCTATCTTTCAGCTGGAAAAACCTATCAGTATATGCCTTTCCCCCACTGCTTCTCCTCCCCAAGGTACTCCCAAAGATCAGACAGGGGAAGCCAAAGATGATACTAATTGCCCCAGACAGGCCACGCCAGTACTGGTATCCAATACTAAGGAACTTGTCTCAATGCCCAGCTTGGACCTTACCTCAAATACCTCATCTACTATCCCAGCAAAACAGTCAGATCCTGCACAGCTGACTCAGGACCTTAAACGTGGCAGCATGGCAGATAATGTAGTCATACAAAATGCACCTCTCAGTAAAGCTGTGATGGATGTCATTTTGGAAGCCAGAAGGCTAGTACTAGAAAATTTTACGCTGGAAAATGGAAGAGATTCTGTGCTTGGAACCAGGCACAAGGGTCTGATACAGCTGTGCCAAATATTCCTCAGATTTTGCAATACTTAACTGAGATGCTGGACAAAGGCCTGTCTTTTTTATCTATTAAAACTCATGCCTCTGCCATTTCGGCTCATTACAATACAGAGCCACCAAACCTTTCTCATCCCTTATTAAAGCAGTACCTCAGAGGAGCCAAAAATGTAAGCCTCCAAGGAGATCTCCAATGCCTGCATGGGATCTTAACTATGTCTTGGAAAAACTCACCCTGCCTCCTTTTGAGCCATTGCTACTGCTGATATAAAGTTTTTATCTTGGAAAACAGCTCTGCTCCTAGCAATAACTTCTGCAAGATGAGTTTCAGAGCTACAGGCACTCATGGCTGTGGAACCTTTTATCATTTTTTATCAAGACAGGGTCTCTCTGAGGACAAACCCAACATTTATGCCTAAGGTGGTGTCCAGTGTGGCTCTTAACCAAACTATTCATCTGCCAAACTTTTTATCCAAATCCACAGAACAAGGGGGCGAGAATTCTGCATTCTTTGGACGTACACAGACAGCTTAGATTCTATTTGGACAGAACCAAAGGTTTCAGAAAGACAGAGCAATTACTAGTGGCATATGCTGCAGGATCAGAAGGAAAAACTATGTCAAAGCAGACTATTTCAAAGTGGATAGGCCACTGCATTCGTTTCTGCTACTTACACCATGGCAAGCCAGTGCCCAAGGGCATTAGGCCACATTCAACGAGAGCCGCAGCCACTTCAGCAGCCTTTCTCAGGTGAGTACCAACCAAGGACAGTTTAGAGGCTGCTACTTGGAGTTCAGTGCACACCTTTACAAAGCACTATTATCTACCACTCTACTCTAAATCCAGGGCAGGCTTTGCCACTGCAGTTCTGTAGGGCCTCATAGCTGCTCCTAACGCTATTTAGCTCCAGCCTCCCATCCATAGCGTTGGGACTCTACCTAAATGTAATGACTGCAACAGTGAAACACAAAGAACATAGTACAGTTGTGTACATTTACCATAAATGTAGATGTTCGAGTGTATTCACTGTTGCAGTCCAGGTTACCCACCCACCATGCCCCTTTTTTTCTGATGGAACCTATCTTTCCTTCTCTGATTTATATAACCTATGTGATGTATTTGCTTGTAGATGAAGGTAAAGTTTATATTGGTGCTTGTATATATATATATATATATATATATATATATATATATATATATATATATATATATATATATACATTACATTTTGGCTACCCTTTTAGGGGGCACCTGACATCTGGGGCAAGAAAAACTAAAGAAAATGGCATCGGCCGCATCTTTTATACCCCTGACAACCTGACGTCAGGGAAGGGGTGACAGCAGCTGACGCAGGACCCAAGACTTTGGAATTCAGGCCGACTGAGGGCAACCTGCCAGCAGGATTACCCAAATGTAATGACTGCAACAGTGAATACACTCAAACATCTACATTTATGGTAAGTGTACACAACTGTACTTTCTCTGCACTGCCTTTTGGCTTATCAACTGCGCCCAGGGTATTCACAAAGTGCCTAGCTCCAGTCATTGCGTTTTGCAGGCAAAGAAATATTCAAATATACCCATACCTGGACGATTGTCTAATTCAGGCAGAAAGCCAGGACATACTTCTGAATCATCTGGCATTTGTACAAAAGGTGTTAACTTGTCTGGGGTACACCATAAATGAAAAGAAATCACATCTGGTACCCTGTCAACAAATTATATTTCTGGGAGCAAGCTTGAACACAACTTCCCAGATGGCTTGCCTCACGCCAGAGAAACAAATTCACTTGACAACTTACTTCAAACTAGTGGCCACAAAATCCCTGCTATCTGCAAGGCAAATACTGCAAGCCTTGGGGTTCATGGCCTCGTGCATTCTACTAATTCCATATGCAAGACTGAAACTACAATGGTATGTAAAAAGCTTATGGTGTCAACATTCTCAGGATCTAGAAGCAATGAATCATATCATACCTTTTCTACGGTTAGAATTCCTTTGGTGGGCAGAGGTCTGCCACCAAAACAAGGGACTGCCATTCACTCTACCCCTGCCGCCCAAATCCTAGCAACAGATGCATCAGGCAATGCATGGGGGCTCACCTGGCAGGGAAGTGCATTTAGGGGCAAATGGAACCCAAGTCAAATGCACCTGCACATCAATCAAATAGAAATGTTAGCTGTACAGAACACTCTTGACAGCCTTCAATGACCACATTCTTCCAGGACAATTAATGGTAAAGACCGACAACACCACTGTTATGTGGTACATAAACAGGGGGGATATCCATTCTTACTCCCTCTGCAGACTAGCCATGGTTCTGTGGAACACAGGCTTGAGCTACCAAGTGCATCGACAGGCTCAATTCCTGCCAGGAAAACTAAATACACTGGCAGACGAACTAAGCAGAAACCTCTTGGACCCACACAAGTGGAAACTGGAACCACAGACTTTCAAAATGTTGATCAACAAATGGGGGAGCCCAGATATAGACCTGTTTGCCTCCCACCAGAACTACCAATTGGACAAGTTCTGCACAAGGACTCCTCACAAACAAGCTTGGAAGGTGGATGCTCTGTCCTTCAGCTGGAAAAATCTATCAGTTTATGCCTTTCCTTCTCTGCCTCTTCTCTCCAAAGTACTACTAAAGATCAAACAGGACAAACCAAGGATGATATTGATTGCACCAGACTGACCTTGCCAACACTGGTACCCCTTCTTGCGCAGTGTGTCACAGCTGGCCCCATGGCACCTGCCTCAGACTTCTACCCTGCTGTCTCAGCAGGAGAGCCAGAGTCTGCATCCCCAGCTTCAAACCCTGAACCTGGCAGTCTGGCTAATTACCTAATCTCTCCGTTACCATCCCTCAGTAAACAAGTGTTGGATGTCATTTTGGAGGCAAGGAGGCCTAGTATTATAAAATCTTATGCCGAAAAATGGAAAAGATTCTGTGCCTGGAACCAAACTCAAGGGATGGCCACAGCAGCGTCCAATTTACCTTAGATTTTTCAATACTTAACTGAGATGCTTCACAAGGGCCTTTCCTTTTCCTCCATTAAAATTCACACCTCAGCCATTTCAGCTCATTACAACACAGAACCACCCCTCTTTTCTTTTCCACTGCTCAAGCAGTTCCTCAGAGGGGCCAAAAACTTAAGACCAGCCAGGAGAGCCCCAACTCCAGCCTGGAACCTTAACTTTCTATTGGAAAAACTCACTCTTCCTGTTTTTTTGCCAGCTGCAACTGCAGAGTTAAAAATGTTCTTCGTGTTTCACTGTTGCAGTCATTACATTTGGGTAATCTGCCTCTGTCGGCCGGAATTCCAATTCAGACCTCAACATTTGTATATCAAACCGACGACAGCTGCAAAGCCAAAGACAAAAGCAACTTCTAAAACTAAAAAAAACAGACGCATGAGCCACGTGCACTATTAAGCGTCGGTTGCTGTCTCCTCTTCCATGACTTCAGGTCGTCAGGGGTATAAGACATGCAGCCGATGCCATTTTCCTTAGTCTTTCTTGCCACGCGGTGCCCGAAGCAGAAGCATTTCGTAGGTGCCGGTCGGCCGACTACTGAAATATTTGAATTTGAGTTTCAGAACCGAAGTCTTCACTAAAGCGAAGTACCCCATTGGGGAAACTTTTTTTTTTTTTGCTCCATACCGATGTCAGAAAAAGTTAATAATTGTATTACTTGTGGGAAGCAAATACCTCATAAGGATTTCTATTTATACTGTATTCCTTGCCTAGGCCCTGATCACAGCGTGCCTGGCTGTTGGTTTTGTGCTAGATTTAACCAATGCACTATTAAGCATCGGTATAGGTTTGCCTCAAAGTATTTTGGAAACAGATTTAACTACCCAGAAATGTCGTCGGATAACAATCCGACTACCGGAGTACATAAAAAATGCAAAGAAAAGGACAGAGAAAGACAGTCGAGATCCAAAACCGATGATGAAGCTTCTCCTAAGCCAGTCGCCGGTACTCAGTGAGGCACTTTCGCAGCCCCTGATACCCGCTACTTTCGAGTCGCAGGCCTCTACCGACACCCATGTGGAGTCCGGCATGCCGCAAGATACTCAAGGTATTGGACCAACGGATGTATCTCCCTCAGATGGGTCTGGAGCCGCTGAGCAGGCACCATCTTCTGAGGGTGTATTCAGACCTCAACATTTGTATATCAAACCGACAACAGCTGCAAAACCAAAGACAAAAGCAACTTCTAAAACTAAAATACTGACGCATGAGCCATGTGCACAGACCTCTATGCCTAAAAAAACAGATGATCAAAATGGCTGAAGACCTTTATTACCTTGATCAGGGGTACCCATCCCCCCCAGATAAGAGGCCTAGACAAGACACTGATTATGAATCTTCAGATCAGGTTTCTATTTCTTCTGATTCCTCACCTGATCAGGAATTATCTATGCCTCCCTATGAGGATTCAGATGGTGAGGATTCTATACCATCTGCATCACCTCCTGAGGATTATTCATTTAGAGAAATCTTGCATACTTTGAGGGAGCATTTTCACTGGGACAGTCAAGATTTCTCAGAATCAAAAAAGAGGCTCAGGGATTTCCTTCTTCTCCCTCAGCACAGGCCTTTAGCCAATACTCCCTGTTTTAGACATTGTGGATGATGTGTTTTCGGAGTCAAGCTTGACCCCTGACTCCTTACCTCCGGCTCCCAGCAAGCCTGACAGAGATTACAGGGTCCCTGACTCAAATAAATTCCTGTTTAGAAACCCTGCTGCTGATCTTGAAACTATTTCACAGGGTCCAAAGGGAGTTAAGGCCTCAACAGCAAAAAATCCTACCCCCTCTGACAGAGATTCAAGAGCACTGGATAGATGGGGAAAAAAAGGTTTATACATCTGCCACCTTGGCAATTAGGGCCTTAAACTGTCAATTTCATATGCTCAAGTATCAACAACATGTTATGGGATTGCTAAAACAGAAAATTATGTTGATTTCTGAATGTACAGAAAATAAAGAAATGCAGGAATTATTGCATGCAGCTGAACAGGTTGGAAAGCATACTTTGCAATGTGGTTTTGATTCTTTAGAGGCCTCCTGCAGGGCTGCAGTTACTGGATCTGTGATTAGGAGGCATGCCTGGTTAAAGGAACAAACTCTGCCTGATCATGTTACGGCTAAATTGTTAGATGCACCCTCACAGCATGATACTCTTTTTGGAATTAAGGCAGAAGTGGTTTTAAAGAAAATGGAAGACAAAGCTAAGTTTATGCAAACTGTAAAAGACATTTAACAAGTGCAGCCACCAAGATTCGGAAGACACTGGCCTACAAAAAGTTGGTCCTTTCCTGTGTCAGACAGAGCTCAAAGGGGCAAATCCAGACGCCCTAAGGGTTCCAGATACCAGGCGCAAGATTCATACAGGTCAAAGCAATGGAGCTCTTCTACCTCCATATCTGGAGGAGATAAAGTGCAAACCTACAGAAAACAGTCCCAATGACTTCCCCCTATCTGCACCAAGCACTTACCTTTTGGCGGCACCCTTTGGGGGAAAATTAGCACTTTTTGCTCAAAATTGGCAATTAATAACCTAGGACAAGTGGGTGCTAAACATAGTATCACAGGGATACAGATTCCACTTCCATACTCTGCCAATGGAAAACGGTTGTCCAGATCTGCCAAAAAATCAATAGGCAGAGGCACAGAAACAGGTTACGTCCCTCATGGATATGGGGGCCATTCAGCCAGTACCAGACAGGAAAAAGGACAAGGTTTTTACTCGACTGTTCTTGATACCCAGAAAGTACAAGGCCTGACGGTCAATACTGGATTTATCGATTTTGAACACATACCTGGACATTCCACAATTCAGAATGCTGACTTTGCAGCAGCTTCTGCTCATGCTGGGCAAGAATGCTTGACTGGTGACATTAGACCAAAAAGAGGTATACCTGCATGTCCCAATAAGACAATCGTGCAGAAGATACCTCGGATTCAAGGCTGGTTTAATGCATTACCAATTCTCTGCACTGCCCTTTGGCTTATCTACTGCGCCCAGGGTCTTTACAAAATGCCTGGCACCAGTAATTGCATATTGCAGACAAAGAAGTATCCAAATATATCCTTACTTGAACGACTGTCTCATTCAAGCAGAGAACAAGGACATTCTTCTTCAACACCTGGCGTTTGTGAAAAGGCTTCTAACATGCCTAGGGTACACAATAAACAAAAAGAAATCACAACTGGTACCCTCTCAAAAGATAACATTCCTGGGTGCAAGCTTGAATACAACTGCCCAGATGGCTTACCTCACGCCAGACAAGCAAAGGCAACTGACTACTTACTTCAAACTGATGGCAACAAAAACCCAGTTATCTGCAAGACAAATTATGCAGGCTCTGGGCTTCATGGCATCCTGCATCCTATTAATTCCATATGCAAGACTGCATATGAGGAAACATCAATGGTACCTAAAAAGTTTATGGAGTCAACATTGTCACAGTCTAGAAACAATGATTCCTCTCGTTCCCTGCCTACAACAGGAGTTGCTATGGTGGGCAAAGGCATGTCACCAAAACATGGGACGGGCCTTCACTCTACCCCCTGCCAACCAAACCTTAACAGACGCATCAGATTATGCCTGGGGGGCCCACATGGCAGGAAGATGCATTCAGGGCATATGGACCCCAAAACAAATACATCTACATATCAACCAGAAAGAGATGCTAGCTGTTCAAAATGCCCTGACAGCCTTCAAGGACTTATTTCATCCAGGACAACTACTGATAAAGATGGACAACACCATAGTCATGTGGTATATAAACAAGCAGGGGGGCACACACTCATACCTCCATTGCAGATTAGCCATGACACTGTGGGACACAGCTTTGACTTAGCAAATACATCTTCAAGCTGCAATTCCTGCCAGGAAAGCAAAATACTCTGGCAGACGATTTAAGCAGAAACCTTATGGATCCTCACGAGTGGAAACTAGATCCACAAGTCTTCAGCATGATAACAAAGAAATGGGGGAGCCCAGACATAGATATATTTGCCTGACCTCAAAATTATCAATTGAAAAGATTCTGCACAAGGACTTATCACAGACAAGCATGGAAAGTGGACGCCCTATGCTTCAGTTGGAAAAACCTATCAGTTTACGCCTTTCCTCCTCTGCCTCTTCTTCCCAAGGTCCTCCTAAAAGTCAGACAAGAGAAACCAAGGATGATACTAATTGCCCCGGACTGGCCCTCCAATACTGGTACCCAATCCTAAGGAACTTGTCTCAATACCCAGCTTGGACCTTACCTCAAAGACCTCAACTACTATCCCAGCAAAACAATCAGATCCTTCACAGTCAACTCCAGACACTGAACCTGGCAGCATGGCTGATCATATAGTTATACAACCAGTGCTTCTTAGTAAGGCTGTGATGGATGTCATTTTGGAAGCCAGAAGGCCTAGTACCAGAAAATCTTATGCTGATAAATGGAAGAGATTCTGTGCTTGGAGTCATGCACAAGAAACTGATACAGCAGAACCAAATATTCCTCAAATATTACAATATTTAACTGAGATGCTTGACAAGGGCCTATCTTTTTCATCAATTAAAATTCATGTCTCTGCCATTTCGGCTCATTACAATACAGAGCCACCAATCTTTTCTCATCCTTTACTAAAGTAGTATCTTAGTGGAGCCAAAAATTTAAGGCCTCCTAGAAGATCACCAGTACCTGCATGGGACCTCAATTATGTGTTGGAAAATCTCACCCTGCCTCCATTTGAACCAGCTGCTACTGCTGATATAAAGTTCTTATCATGGAAAACAGCTCTGCTACTAGCAATTACTTCAGCAAGAAGAGTTTCAGAGCTACAGGCCCTCATGGCTGTAGAGCCTTTTATCGTATTTTACCCAGATAGGGTGTCTCTAAGGACAAAACCTACATTTATGCCTAAGGTGGTTTCCAGTGTGGCTCTTAACCAGACTATTCATCTGCCAACCTTTTATCCAAATCCACAGAACAAGGGGGAAAGAATTCTGCATTCCTTGGATGTGTACAGACAGCTGAGATTCTACTTGAGCAGGACTAAAGCTCAAAGAAAAACTGAGCAATTACTAGTGGCATATGCTGCAGGATCAGAAGGAAAGGCTATTTCAAAGCAGACCATATCAAAGTGGATAAGCCATTGCATACGTTTCTGCTACTTACACCATGGTAAACCTGTGCCCAAGGGCATTAGGTCTCATTCCACTAGAGCTGCAACTACTTCAGCAGTCTTTCTCAGAGGAGTACCAACCAAAGACATTCTAGAGGTTGCTACTTGGAGTTCAGTTCACACCTTTACAAAACATTATCATTTGCCTCTCTACTCTAAATCCAGGTCAAGCTTTGCCACTGCAGTTCTGCAGGGCCTTATAGCCGCACCTAATGCTGTTTAGCTCCAGCCACCCAACCGTAGCTTTGGGATTCTACCCAAATGTAATGACTGCACCATTGAAACACGAAGAACATAGTACAGTTGTGTACACTTACCTTAAATGTAGATATTCGAGTGTATTCACTGCTGCAGTCCAGGTTACCCGCCTGCCATCCCCCTTTCACTCTGGAGTTTATCTTTCCTTTTCGATCTTCTACAACCTATGTGGTGTATTTGCTTGTAGATGAAGGTAAAGTTTATATTGATGCATGTATTTATATATACATAATTTTGCTACCTTTTTGGTGGCACCTGACATCTGGGGCAAGAAAAACTAAGGAAAATGGCATCGGCTGCATGTTTTATACCCCTGATGACCTGTCGTCATGGAAGAGGAGACAGCAACCGAAGCAAGTCCCAAGACTTTGGAATTCAGGCCCACTGAGGGCAACCTGCCAGCAGATTACCCAAATGTAATGACTGCAACAGTGAATACACTCGAACATCTACATGTATGGTAAGTGTACACAACTGTACTTTCCTTTCTTGGAAAACAACTTTCCTTTTAGCAATCACTTCAGCAAGAAGGGTATCTGAATTACAGGCCCTTATGGCAGTGGAGCCTTTCATCATCTTTCATGCAGACAGGGAGTCCTTCAGGACCAATTCCTCTTTCATGCCCAAGGTGGTATCCAGTGCGGCTCTTAATCAGTCCATTCATTTGCCAACCTTCTTTTCTAATCCACAGAACAAAGGGGAATGGATACTGCACTCCTTAGATGTGCACAGACAACTTAGATTTTACTTGGACAGGACTAAACCTCAAAGGAAATCTGAACAACTGCTGGTGGCATTTGCTGCAGGGGCAGAGGGGAAGGCTATTTCAAAGCAAACCATTTCTAAATGGATAGGCCATTGCATTCATTTCTGTTATAAGCACCATGGAAAACCTATCTCACAGGGGATTAGACCCCATTCAGCCAGGGCTGCATCTACCTCTACAGCCTTTCTCAGGAGTGTTCCTACCAGAGACATCCTAGAAGCTGCTACCTGGAGTTCTGTACATACTTTCACCAAGTATTACCACTTGCCAATTTTCTCTAAATCCAGAGCTGGCTTTGCCACTGCAGTCTTGCAGGGCCTTATAGCTGGTCCTAATGCTATCTAAATTCCTCCTCCCATCCTTAGCTTTGGGAATCTACCCAAATGTAATGACTGCAACAGTGAAACATGAAGAACATAATACATTTGTGTACACTTACCATAAATGTAGATGTTCGAGTGTATTCACTGTTGCAATCCTGGTTACCCTCCCTCCAGCCCCCTGACTTATTTTGGCCTTGATATATATATATATATATATATATGTGTGTATATATAATTGCCCCAGATGTCAGGTGCCCCCCTTAATGGGAAAATGGGAAGCAATTATATATATATATATATATATATATAATTGCTTCCCATTTTCCCATTAAGGGGGGCACCTGACATCTGGGGCAGGAAAAACTGATGTAATGGTGTCAGCTTAATGCTTTATACCCCTGACTACCTGACGTCATGGAAGATGAGACAGCAACCGACGCAGGACTCAAGACTTTGATAATCAGGCCTACTGAGGGCTACTGCAAGCAGATAACCCGAATGTGTAATGACTGCAACAGTGAAATACACTCCAACATGTAAATTTATGATAAGTGTATACAACTGTACTTTTTTATCTTAGAAAGCTCCCAGTGACTTTTGCTAAATGAGTGTCAGTACTTCATACTTTGTCCTTTAAATCTCCTTATTTAATTTTTCACAGCGGCATATTACTGCAGACCAATCCAACCTTTTTGCCTGAGTGATTTCCGAGTCCAACTGAAACCAGTCTATTCATTTGCCAGTGCTTTTCCCACAGTTCAGCAGTAAAGGCAAAACAGTTCTTCACTATTTGGATCTGCATAGACAATTATGATTTTAATGGCATGGGACAAAGAACATCAGGAAATCTAACCAGCTTTTTTATGTTCTTTTCCAGTATTGCACTAGAAAAGTGAATATCTAAGGTCACCTTGTCCGCAAGGCTTACTGACTGTTTCTCTTGTTCACAAGACTAATGGTTTGTCCTTAACTTCCAAACCAAAAGCTCATTCCACTAGAGCAATTGCTACCTCAACAGCCTATTTTAGCCACGCTACTTTACCGTTAATGCATCTGTGCAGCCAGATTTCCCCATGCTGCCATAAAGCCTGACTACATTTACAGGATCAAAGATTCCCATAATTTCCTTTGCAAGAATCCTCTAGCTGGTGCAGCTGTGGTGTCCTTGGAACCCATTTCTCAATGAGGGCGAAAGTAGAATGCTCAACACATTTGTGAAGAAGGTTTATGCTTATGCTGAATCCTACAGAACCTTGAACTGTCAAACCCACATGCTTACTTACCAGTAGTTCATCCTGGAGAAAAGGATGATATGCCTAATAACTCAACCCCCCACTGAACCATGTAAAATCAGGTCTACTGAATGCAGCAGTGGACAAGGACTTCCTATTTGGACACCCTTCTAAAAATATTTAAAAAAATGGAGGAATAGGATAAGACTGTAATCAATGAATCAAGTTTTTTTCAATCCCAGGCACCAGAGTTCACCAGAGACTATTCAGATAAATGTTTGCTTTTACGAAAATTAAACTGGTAAGAGAAAAAAGGGGAAATTCAGAAAGAATGGCAAGCAAAACCAAAAGAGGAATGTTGGCGCAAGGATACCAAGTCCCTGATTCCCAGAGGGTACAGATATCACTCATCTGGACTTCTCCTTCCTCTTCACCCAGAAAACCCACTCCACCCTCATTCTAATTCTGTCAGATACACTCCTCCAGAAAGAATATGAGGGTAGTTAATCCTTTTTGTTTAGAACTGGAAAACATTTTCCTGGGCCAGTCAGTCCTGAACATTGTTCAGTAGGGCTACAGCTTGGCGATTTCTAAAATATCCAAAGTGCAGTAGAATTCCTCCTGTTCCAAGAGACCAGTTTGCAGTTGAGCCACTCCTGCTGGGAAATCTATTGGAGCAAGGGCCATAGAAGGAGTGTCCAGGGAAGAAAGAAACACAGGCTTCTACTCCAGAGTGTTCCCAGTACCAAGAAAACAAGGCATGTGAAGACCCATCCAACATAGATCTCCTTTAAACAAGTTTATCATTCCAAAATTCAAGATGTTAACACTCCATTGCCGCTGCCTTATATCCCTTCAGACCTTCTTGGTCATGCTAGAAATAGAGTGCTGACCTTCATTGCAAAAGACACAAAAAGCATCTTTGTTTTAAGTTGAGTTGGAGGAGCATTATGAACTTGTTTCCTTGCACTTTGCCTTATCTGCTGTACTGAAGGTCTTTGTCAAATGTTTGGCTTTAGTGATAGCATTCTGCAGGACAGACGACATTCATATTTACCCTTACCTAGATGATTATTATTCAAGCAACTCCACTGGAGAGGGGTACAGAAGACTTGAAACTTTACTCTGAATTGCTTTAGAAACCTGGGGTATAGAAGACTTGGAATTTACTCTGAATTGCTTTAGAAAGCTGAGCCTCTCCATCAGCCTGAAAAGAAGTTCAGTCTCACTTCAAAAGAGAGCCTAGTCTTCTTGACTTACAGACCGCCTTTCTACCAGAGGGAAAGGTTATCTGTCTGACTTTATACCTACACAATGTCCTAGAGCAAGAAGGGATATTAGTTCATGAAAGTACTGGGCTTCATGGCTTCCTTCATCTCAAGAATGTCAAATGCCAAGTTGCATATGAGGTAGCTGCAGTAATACCAAAGGATTAGATGATGTCGACATTCATTGTTTCAGGAAACCAAGATTCTCCTCTTCTCTTGCATTAGAAAAGCGATCTCATAATGGATAGTGCAAATGTCCTTCCTTACCACTGTTCCAGTACTTAAGGGGTATTCTGCTGAGGATAGCCATATGCCTGCAAGCATACCAAAACCTTAAGCCCTTCCAGGTGCTGTATCTCAGACATATCCTATGTCCAAAATGTATGGTGTGTAAGTCAGGTAGATGGGTCTAATCCTCGGAACGTCTTTGCCACCAGTCCAAATGCTACCTTTTGAATTTGATCTGTCAAGTTGTTCATTATGTTTCTTCAGCTACCAAGCCTATGGCAGAGAAGTACCACACTAGGGTCTTTTCTTCTTTTTTTTTTTTTTTTTTTTTTTGTTTGTTTTTGCATGTCATCCAGAAAGGGGAAATGTGAGTGTGGGAGGCAGAGTCCCCATAAAGGTAGGCTCAACAAGTGCCCTTTCCGCCTAGGTGCAGACCACAGTCACTCTGTGTGCTGTTTGTCAGGCTTTTTGTTCCTAAGAACCTTTGTAGCAGTTTGTTCTCCCTTTCTGTTTTTACCTAGAGAACTAATGTCTGAGGTTGCTTGCTGCGTTAACTGTTTTCTGACTCCACCTGCCCAGATGTTCAGCTGCCTCTTAAAATGTCTAAAAAGATACATTTAGAGACTTCTGCTGTCCAGCCTCTGGCAGATGTCTCCATCTGGTCAGATGAACCCAAGGACTGTCTTGTTTTGCTGCCAATTTCCTCTATAACAACCCAGTTGGAGGCCAGCATGGGATAGGTTTTTCTCAAGTCCACCATGGTTTGATTATTTCGGAAAGTCCTAGTAGGATCCCCAGGTACTTGTGGAAGAGGTTCCTGTATCCCTCATTGAAGTCACGGTGGGCACTTAATCACCTAAGCTTGTTAGGGCAGAAGTTCCTGTTAAGAAAAAGCAGAAGTCCAAGCATGTGGTTCCTGTGGCCAAGGATCCCCATAAAGATTGGTAGGATTTCATTCGGGGCTTTTTAAGGCACTTATTATCTATGCTTTGTGTGTTCCTTTCCACTCCCTCTAAAATGCTTAGGGAATCTGATGCTTTTAATGAGGGTATGTAACTGGATTCTGGGAAAGAGTCCTTTGAATATTCTTCTCGGATCCATTCTGCTCTTGTTCCAGGGTTAGAGGATGAGGACACTCTTTCTTTTTTCAAGAAAGATTCCCCCTGTTGAGGAGCTTTTTTTTTTTTTATTCCATGATTGTAAAAAATGATGGAGCACTTTCTGTGGAAGAGTTCCCAAATTTCTCAAGTACAAAAGAGGCGTTATGCCTTTTTACATAAGGACTGTCCCAGGCCTTCTGCAGTTCCTCCTGTGTTGGAAGCCGTTCTGGACATTTTTTGTGTTGCTTCTCAGACTCCTGAATTCCAACATCTTGCACCTAAGAAACCTGACAGGTGTTACAAGGTTCTTGAGGCTCATAAGTTTTTATATAAGAAATCCCTCTACTGACCCTGCAGTCATTTATCTTTCTGCTGCTAAACCTTCCAAATTACTGTCTTTTTGCAAACTTCTCCATTCTGACAAGGACAGTAGAGCTATGGATAGGTATGGGAAAAATGATTTTAGTCTGGCCACCTTGGCTTTCGGAGCCATAAACTACCATACCCATATGACCAGATATGTGCTGACTCTTCTGTCTAAACTTGGTGGTGTTTTGACTGACATGTCTGACTCTGAAGGCAAGACTTTAGCTATTTCCGTACTGAGTTCTGCTTTTCATATGGCTCATCTTTCCATTAACTGCAGTTATGATGCATTTTCTAGGTCAGCTGCATCAGAATTTTTTTTATAGGTAGGTACCCCTTTTATAATAGGTTACAATCTCTTGCAGAAAATATAAAAGCCAAGTTGTTGGATTCTCCCTTGGATCCCTAGAATCTGTTTGGCTCTGCAGCTGCAGAGCTTTGTAAAGCCTTACATTATAAAGATAAGGTAGTACAGGACCTCAAACAGATTTTAATGTCCTCTATCCCTTAGTTTCAAAGGAATTATCCTTCTAAGTCTTCCTTTATGTGTAGCTAGCAGAAGCCTCCCTTAAAGGAAAACAACGGGATATCCAATCCACTAGCTCTATCTGCTGTTTCCTTAAGTCCCCCTTATGTGCTACAGGCCAAAAAAAAAATTAACAGCAGCTTTTAAAAAAAATTCTGTATACTGATTTATAAGTCAGCTTCCTAACTCTCCGTACTGTTTCAGTTTCCGGTTTAGAACCAAAATTAAAAATGTCTAGTCGGCTCATAAATACTGATGTCACATCTGCCTTAGCTCCTCGAGTAGATCCTGAGAAGTTTCCTCCTCCAAACTGACGTAAACTCTGCCTTATTTTGCATGCAGGATAAAAGCCCCTGTGATCCTCCCACTTTGTGATGTCATTTCTGCCTTGGCCAGCCCACTATTACCTTAAAAAAAGGGATTACCTGCTGTGTGGAACTTCTTTTACATCAAACTGAATCCTGTCGGCTCCATTTCCTGTGAAGGACTAGCAACAAGTGTGTATTGTCAGCGTTTTTCTCCATCCTTGGAATAATTCACAGTTGAGGTAAGTCTTTGTATAATTTTACAGTATGTTTATTCCTATCCTTGACAATTTTTCCTTTTTTTGAGTGCACACTCGTAGACTTAATGATTATAAATGTGGCCCACTGTTTTTAATTTTTAGTATTGCTGTTGCGTGTTTAGATTAAATTTTAAGACGTTTGGCTGGTTATTTTGATTGTTGTCCTCCGTTCGGTTTTGTTTTTGAAGTCGTCATGTGTATTGTCGAGTCGGAAGGTAGGGGGGTGTTAAAATGTTGTGTATGTATTGTTTAATTAGGTTTTGTAATGGTTGTAGTACGCTGAAACCACGTTGTCCTCAATTGCGTTGCGACAGTAGTTGTATGCCTCTAAGCTACGCTTCATTTGTTTCAACTTCTGATTTTAAGCGCTGTTTGTGAAGATGGTTAAGATATTTTTTTTTTATTGAAAACATTTGTGTCGTTCGGTTTATCTGGGTTAATGGTCGCAAGATTTGTACTCTATTGTTACATGCCGATTTTAAGCGCTGTCTGTGTAGATGGTTAAGATTTTTTTTTATTATTGAAAACGTTTGTGTTGTTCAGTTTATCCGGGTTAATGGTCGCAAGATTTGTACTCTATTGTTACATGCCGCACAAGCTTGAACACAAGCACGCCTCATTCTTGCATGCCTCCACATAGCAGACGCTAGAGCTGAGAATAGAACTGCATGTGTGTGTGTGTGTGTGTTGCTGTATGTGTGGGAAAGTGAATAGGTGAGTGTTTGTGAGTTTAATTGGGTGGGTGGTGGCAGTTTGGTGTGTGTGTGTGTGTGTGTGTGTGTGTGTGTGTGTGTGTGTGTGTGTGTGTGGTTGCAGTAAGGTTGGTTTACTTGTTTACTTAGGGGATAGACAGAGAAGGTGCATGTCTGTGTGTGTGTGTGTGTGTGTGTGTGTGTGTGTGTGTGTGTGTG
>NC_056743.1:956127222-956174722 GCF_019279795.1 Protopterus annectens | reverse complement strand
AAGCAAGGGGGCTAGAGTGTGTGTGACTGCAAGCAAGGGGGCTAGTGTGTGTGTGACTGCAAGCAAGGGGGCTAGTGTGTGTGTGACTGCAAACAGACTTTTAAAACAGAGGACATGAATCAGAATGAAACCATTCAGAACTATGTAAAAGAATGGAATCTGTCTGTTCCTACTTCTTTTCGTAGTGTCCACCCCTTTGTATTATTTCGAAGCGGCAGGCCGTGGTCTGGTTAAGTTTTTGAAGAAAGGCTCACATGAGCTCATTATGATCCAAGTGTGAGCATCTTGTCCATAATATCAGAAATCCTCTGTGAAGGCTGATTGACTCTCGTAATTAATTTCTGAAGATGATGATGGGTATTAAGTAGCAGCCATGACAGTGCTGTTCATTAGGTCATTCAGGTTTTCTTAGCTACAGTTAAGAGTACATTAATTATATGTAATTTTCTACTTAACCTTCCATTTTTCTTTTAACTACACACATATATACATAAAAGAAAAATGTGAACATAACCAGCACTTTCACTGATAAACTCTAATCATATTTCTGTTTATATTTATTAACATTTTGCAAAGTTAAAATATATATAATGTAGTCCCCAAGCCATAGCATTTCTATCAGAATGTCTTTTTTAGTTTATGCATTAATACCTATCAGTTATATTTGGCCAGTTTTATCATGAAAAAGAATAAAAATATGCACATATGCATTCCAGTTTATGTATTTTACAGCGGCTTCATACATACGGAAAGTTATCTGTATTTTGTCATATAATTAATGCATAGAATTGCTGCTTGCATTTCCATATAACAACCTCAAATATCCATATGATGTAATATCCATACGATGTAATAATTTCATTACAATGTAATATCCATAAGATGTAATATCCGTACCTTTGTTTCATCCAAAATGCAAGCAAGGGGGCTAGTGTGTGTGTGTGACTGCAAGCAAGGGGGCTAGTGTGTGTGTGTGAGTGCAAGCAAGGGGCTAGTGTGTGTGTGACTGCAAGCAAGGGGGCTAGTGTGTGTGTGTGACTGCAAGCAAGGGGGCTAGTGTGTGTGTGTGACTGCAAGCAAGGGGGCTAGTGTGTGTGTGTGTGTGTGTGTGTGTGTGTGTGAGACTGCAAGCAAGGGGGCTAGTGTGTGTGTGTGTGTGTGACTGCAAGCAAGGGGGCTAGTGTGTGTGTGTGTGTGTGTGTGTGTGTGTGTGTGTGTGTGTGTGTGAGACTGCAAGCAAGGGGGCTAGTGTGTGTGTGTGTGAGACTGCAAGCAAGGGGGCTAGTGTGTGTGTGTGACTGCAAGCAAGGGGGCTAGTGTGTGTGTGTGTGACTGCAAGCAAGGGGCTAGTGTGTGTGTGTGACTGCAAGCAAGGGGGATAGTGTGTGTGTGTGTGACTGCAAGCAAGGGGACTAGTGTGTGTGTGTTTGTGTGTGTGTAACTGCAAGCAAGGGGCTAGTGTGTGTGACTGCAAGCAAGGGGGCTAGTGTGTGTGTGTGACTGCAAGCAAGGGGGCTAGTGTGTGTGTGTGTGTGACTGCAAGCAAGGGGGATAGTGTGTGTGTGTGTGTGTGTGTGTGTGTGTGTGTGTGTGTGTGTGTGTGTGTGTGTGACTGCAAGCAAGGGGGCTAGTGTGTGTGTGTGTGACTGCAAGCAAGGGGGCTAGTGTGTGTGTGTGTGTGTGTGAGACTGCAAGCAAGGGGGCTAGTGTGTGTGTCTGTGTGTGTGACTGCAAGCAAGGGGGCTAGTGTGTGTGTGAGTGAGTGACTGCAACCAAGGGGGCTAGTGTGTGTGTGTGACTGCAAGCAAGGGGGGGCTAGTGTGTGTGTTGAAATGTGGGTTAGAGAACAAGTCGCTGACGTTATATTCAAGTTCTCCGCCAGTCTTTCTCGATTGCATGGATAACAGCAGTGCTGATGTCTATACATTCCTGTAGGTAGCTATTTAAAATTTTGTTTTACATCAAAATGGCATGACGGAGAGCTGCTATGCTGGTTGATTTCAAGTTTTTTTTTACCATCCAAACACAATTTTATTGAAACACCAAGTTCATTGTGGTGCAAAGAGCATTTACTTTATAATATTTCAGCTTCAAGTTGAAGTAAAAGTACTGTGGTTTCCTACTGTTTGTCTGTATTTGGCAAGAATGTCTGTGCTTTTAGAAGGGCTACTTTTGATTACCTGTACTAATGGAAATTTAACATGATGTTGTCTTGGGGGGGGGGGGGCACGGTGGCACAACAGATGGAGTTGTCAGCTCACAGCAATGTGTTCACTTGTTCGATTCTTGGCTGAGGTGCTTTCTGTATGGAGTCTGTGTCCTGCCTGTGGTAGTGTGGCTTTCCTCCAGGTGTTCAGGTTTCCTTCCACATTAAAAGCTATGCAGCAGTAGGTGCATTGGATGGTCACAATTGGCCATAGTTGTGTGTGTGTGTTTTTCATGGAAGAACCACTGCAGCAGCGTTAGCCACCTGCCTTTGTAGACCTTTGCTATAGATTGTCACTGTTGCCTGCCTCACCCATGTGCACAAATTGGAAAAATGGGAGATGGCTTGTGTGTGTGAGTGCAAGCAAGGGGGCTAGTGTGTGTGTGTGAGTGCAAGCAAGGGGGCTAGTGTGTGTGTGTGAGTGCAAGCAAGGGGGCTAGTGTGTGTGTGTGAGTGCAAGCAAGGGGTAAGTGTGTGTGTGTGAGTGCAAGCAAGGGGCTAGTGTGTGTGTGTGAGTGCAAGCAAGGGGCTCGTGTGTGTGTGTCAGTGAAAGCAAGGGGCTAGTGTGTGTGTGTGAGTGCAAGCAAGGGGGCTAGTGTGTGTGTGTGTGACTGCAAGCAAGGGGGCTAGTGTGTGTGTGTGACTGCAAGCCAGGGGGCTAGTGTGTGTGTGTGCAAGCAAGGGGGCTAGTGTGTGTGTGTGTGTGTGTGTGTGTGTGTGTGTGCAAGCAAGGGGGCTAGTGTGTGTGTGTGTGCAAGCAAGGGGGCTAGTGTGTGTGTGTGTGTGTGTGTGCAAGCAAGGGGGCTAGTGTGTGTGTGACTGCAAGCAAGGGGGCTAGTGTGTGTGTGACTGCAAGCAAGGGGGCTAGTGTGTGTGTGTGTGTGTGTGTGTGTGTGTGTGTGACTGCAAGCAAGGGGGCTAGTGTGTGTGTGTGTGTGTGACTGCAAGCCAGGGGGCTAGTGTGTGTGTGTGAGTGACTGCAACCAAGGTGGCTAGTGTGTGTGTGTGTGTGAGTGCAAGCAAGGGGGCTAGTGTGTGTGTGTGAGTGCAAGCAAGGGGGCTAGTGTGTGTGAGTGCAAGCAAGGGGGCTAGTGTGTGTGTGTGTGAGTGCAAGCAAGGGGAGGCTAGTGTGTGTGTGAGTGCTAGTGTGTGTGTGTGAGTGCAAGCAAGGGGCTAGTGTGTGTGTGTGTGTGAGTGCAAGCAAGGGGGCTAGTGTGTGTGTGTGAGTGCAAGCAAGGGGGCTAGTGTGTGTGTGTGAGTGCAAGCAAGGGGGGGCTAGTGTGTGTGTGTTGAATTGTGGGTTAGAGAACAAGTTGCTGACGTTATATTCAAGTTCTCCGCCAGTCTTTCTCGATTGCATGGATAACAGCAGTGCTGATGTCTATACATTCCTGTACGTAGCTATATAAAATTTTGTTTTACATCAAAATGGCACGAAGGAGAGCTGCTATGCGGGTTGATTTCAAGTTTATTTTTTACCATCCAAACACAATTTTATTGGAACACCAAGTTCATTATGGTGCAAAGAGCATTTACTTTATAATATTTCAGCTTCAAGTTGTATTAAAAGTACTGTGGTTTCCTACTGTTTCTGTATTTGGCAGGAATGTCTGTGCTTTTGGAAGGGCAACTTTTGATTACCTGTACTAATGGAAATTTAACATGATGTTGTCTTGGGGGGGGGGGGGGGCACGGTGGCACAACAGATGGAGTTCTCAGCTCACAGCAATGTGTTCACTTGTTCGATTCTTGGCTGAGGTGCTTTCTGTATGGAGTCTGTGTCGTGCCTGTGGTAGTGTGGCTATCCTCCAGGTGTTCAGGTTTCCTTCCACATTAAAAGCTATGCAGCAGTAGGTGCATTGGATGGTCACAATTGGCCATAGTTGTGTGTGTGTGTGTTTTTCATGGAAGAACCATTGCAGCAGCGTTAGCCAACTCCCTTTGTAGACCTTTGCTATACATTGTCACTGTTGCCTGCCTCACCCATGTGCACAAATTGGAAAAATGGGAGATGGCTTGTGTGTGTGTGTGTGAGTGCAAGCAAGGGGGCTAGTGTGTGTGTGTGTGTGTGAGTGCAAGCAAGGGGGCTAGTGTGTGTGAGTGCAAGCAAGGGGGCTAGTGTGTGTGTGTGAGTGCAAGCAAGGGGGCTAGTGTGTGTGTGTGTGAGTGCAAGCAAGGGGGCTAGTGTGTGTGTGTGTGTGAGTGCAAGCAAGGGGGCTAGTGTGTGTGTGTGTGAGTGCAAGCAAGGGGCTAGTGTGTGTGTGTGTGAGTGCAAGCAAGGGGGCTAGTGTGTGTGTGTGTGAGTGCAAGCAAGGGGGCTAGTGTGTGTGTGTGTGTGAGTGCAAGCAAGGGGGCTAGTGTGTGTGTGTGTGTGTGAGTGCAAGCAAGGGGGCTAGTGTGTGTGTGTATGTGTGTGTGAGTGAGTGCAAGCAAGGGAGCTAGTGTGTGTGTGTGTGAGTGAGTGCAAGCAAGGGGGCTAGTGTGTGTGTGTGAGTGCAAGCAAGGGGGCTAGTGTGTGTGTGTGTGAGTGCAAGCAAGGGGGCTAGTGTGTGTGTGTGTGTGTGTGTGTGTGTGAGTGCAAGCAAGGGGGCTAGTGTGTGTGTGTGTGTGTGTGTGAGTGCAAGCAAGGGGCTAGTGTGTGTGTGTGTGAGTGCAAGCAAGGGGGCTAGTGTGTGTGTGTGTGAGTGCAAGCAAGGGGCCTAGTGTGTGAGTGCAAGCAAGGGGCTAGTGTGTGAGTGCAAGCAAGGGGGCTAGTGTGTGAGTGCAAGCAAGGGGGCTAGTGTGTGAGTGCAAGCAAGGGGGCTAGTGTGTGAGTGCAAGCAAGGGGGCTAGTGTGTGTGTGTGTGTGTGTGCAAGCAAGGGGGCTAGTGTGTGTGTGTGTGTGTGTGTGTGTGTGTGTGTGTGTGTGTGTGTGTGTGTGAGCAAGGGGGCTAGTGTGTGTGTGTGTGGGTGTGTGTGTGTGTGCAAGCAAGGGGCTAGTGTGTGTGTGTGTGCAAGGGGGGCTAGTGTGTGTGTGTGTGTGTGTGTGTGTGTGCAAGCAAGGGGGGGCTAGTGTGTGTCTGTGTGTGTGTGTGCAAGCAAGGGGGGGCTAGTGTGTCTGTGTGAAATGTGGGTTAGCGAACAAGTCGCTGACGTTATATTCAAGTTCTCCGCCAGTCTCTCGATTGCATACCAAACTATATCTTAAACTTTTTCAGCAGTGCTGATGTCTAAACATTCCTGTAAGTAGCTCTTTAACATTTTGTTTTACACCCAAATGCCCCAAAGGAGAGCTGCTATGCTCGTTTATTTTAATTTTTTTTACCATCAAAATACAATTTTATCGGAACACCAAGTTCATTGTGGTGAAAAGAGCATTTACTTTATAATATTTCAGCTTCAAGTTGCAGTAAAAGTACTGTGGTTTCCTACTGTTCTGTATTTGGCAAGAAAGTCTGTGCTTTTGGAAGGGCAACTTTTGATTACCTGTACTAATGGAAATTAAACATTATGTCTTGGGGGGGGTGGGGCACAGTGGCACAACAGATGTTGTCAGCTCACAGCAAGAGGTTCACTTGTCCGATTATTGGCTGAGCTGCTTTCTGTATGGAGTCTGTGTGTCCTCCCTATGGTAGTGTGGGTTTCCTCCAGGTGCTCAGGTTTCCTCCCACATTAAAACATATGCAGCAGTAGGTGGATTGGATGCTCCTAATTGTCCTAATTGGCCATAGGGGTGTGTGTGTGTGTGTGTGGCATGGAAGAACCACTGCAGCAGCGTTATCCACCTTGCCTTGTAGAGCATTGCTCTGCTCTAGATTGTCACTGAAGTGACACCCTGACCGCATGTGCAAAAATTGGAAAAATGTGAGATGGATGGATGTATTTTGAGTTGCATTGAAGTTTTACGGTTGGAGTTGCTTATTCAGTGCTGTTTCTCATTCTGACCTGCAGTTGCAAACCACAATTTTGGCCTCGTGCATAAACATGGGTATCTGATATGTAAAACACACACCAAACAATTAACTACATTCAGTACCTAAGGTTTGAGTCTCTTTTTTTTTTGACCCTGGAACTAGAATTGGAAAATTCTGCTATGCAGTGAACACTCCTAAGTGATGTGACAGTTACTAGAAGGAAATAATGCATTAATTCACAAAAAGGCAGACTAGTTTGTAAACCGTCAGACAGGTAAGGGCAAGACTGCAATCAAAGTCTTATTTTCATTGTATGTGGTACTCTTGGGGTTGGACTACAGGGAGAAAACTTTCTTTTACTGGAGTAGCATTTTTAGAAATGGGTGTGATATAGAAATAGATATATAATAGATATATAATAGATATAGATATATAATAGATATAGATATAATAGATATAGATATAATAAAATACACTTGATTGTATATTTTAGATTTGCTCATTTGAGTTGTTGGTTTTTAATTTATGTGTACAGTAACTAGTTTATTTAAATTTTAGATAACTTTGTTGTGACATGCTTGAAAATTGTAACTAGTGTCATTTATATTTTGGGTGAGCTGTCAGTGTGAAATTAGGTCAAAAACTTGTAAGAAAACCAGAGGGTTACTAGTTTTCACATTTATCAGGTGTGCCTCTAACTGGCATAACTTGTATTATTGGCCTTTGAGATTAAGTTTGAAGGTGGAGCATAATTTGGTTTAGCAATGTTTTTGGCTTTCGTGTATCGTAGCTATGTTTGTAATGCTGCATTGTTAGTCCATAACTGTACCCATTTTGTTTGTGAAAATTAAATAATTCTTTGGTAGCTTTGCTTCTTTTAAATATGACTGACCTTCTTTTAAATTGAAGTTTGTGGATGAATTTGAAATGTCATCTCTTATTACCTACTGTTTCATATGTTAATGTCATACTGTAAGACATGCTAATTGACTCACTTGAGTTTTTTATAAAGGACGTCTGTCAGAGGTATAAATTAAAGCACTAATAGTTTGGTTTATTAATTGTTTACGTTGGCCTGTACCTCCGAGATATATATACCGAACAAGAGAGGTCACATGACTGAGCCTTGTGGGACACCACTTGTAACTGGTTTGGAATCTGACATGGCTCCAGCTATTCTAACCATGTGGGTTCTGTCCTTGAGTTAGTTTGCAATCCATCTAGTGACATAGGTGTTTATTTAAGCTGGTGAGCTTATTTATAATGCCCGAGTTGGGGTATTGTATGAAAAGGCATTTGCGAGGACCAGGTAGGCTGTGTGGACCACCTTCCCCTCGTCAATGGCCTTGGTGACTGTTTCAAAGAAATCAGCCAGGTTTTAGAGGCAGGATCTGCCCTTAAAGCCGAACTGGGTAGGATCCAGTGTCTGTAGGTCCACAATATCTTTATTTATGAGGTCCATGATCATTTCCATAGCTTTGCAGACCAAGCTAGTCAGGCTTATGGGCAGATAGTTTCCAGAATCCGTTGAGGCACCACCTTTATGGAGAGGGACCACTGTTGCTGTACACCACTTTGTGCACATCCTGTAGTAAGGCTGAGATTGAACAGTAGTTTTCTATCTGAGTTTAGCTCTTCTTGGATTTCATGTAGGATGCAGCCCGGGACACAGTCTGGTCCCATTGATGCTATGTTCTTTGCTTTGGAGAGGGCGGCTCTTACCTGAGCATCTGAGATGTCAGGGGGGCAGCACTCTGCTGGGATAGATATTTGCCCTTGTGGTGGATGGGGGGGGGTGGCAGTTCACACTGAACATGTCAGCTAGGATGTTGGCAATGTCTGGGTTCAGTGTATTTTTTGTCATTATGGACTAATTCTGAGCATTTCTGGGAATTACCACCCAGGTTCAGAACATAACTAAAGAAAGCCTTGTGATTATCCTTGGTGTCCTGTGCGATTTTTCTCTCTAAGCTGGTGTTAGACAATTTTATGAGTGCCCGTAGTTTTTTGCTAATACTAATCGGTCATTCCTTCCCCTTTTGGGATTTTGCTCTATCATTTAGTAGCTTCCTCCTATTGTATGGTTTGTTTATAGCTGGGGTCCACCAGACAGAACGTCTGCCTTTGGAGGATTGAGTCTTGGTTTTTTTGGGAATTGCATGATCCATGCATTTCTGAAGGTGTTCATATAATGCATTTATATAGGTTTCTGCAGTCTGGGCCGTATTTTCCACAGGCCCAGGGGCTTTGAAGGATTCAACCTCGTTTTTAAGGAGTGTGAGATTTGATTTAGAGGAGTTTTTTCACTGTGGTTTTCTGGGCAGGGGGTGGGTTCGGGATGTGAATATCCAGTGAGATTATTTTATGGTCTGATCTTACCAGTGAGGGATACACTTCTGGTCTGGAGCATAGAGTCCCCATGTTGGTAATGATCAGGTCCACTATGTTTTCCCCTCTTGTGGGAGTGGTAACAAGTTGTTCCATAGCATTTGAGTTTATAAATTCTTGGAACCTTTGGGCTATGGTGTTTTAGCTACAGTAATGCTCACAGTCTGTTTGGGTAGTTGAATTCGCCCACTATAATGGTGTTTGGAGAGACCTTCATATTTTCCACTGTTCTCAGGAAGGCCGAGGTGGGGTTCCTGGGTTTGGGAGTGTGGTCTGTAGCAGGCTATAAACTGGAAGGCAGTTTTAACCGCTGTTACTTGCACATGGATAGTCTCTGCTTTGTGCTTTTCCACCAACATGGAGTTGTGGGTATCTTTGAATATCAATACTCCCCTTCCTTTTGTGGTTCGGTCCAAGTTTTGGGGCCGAAAAGTATGGTATGAGGTATAACCTAGTAGCTGTGCAACAAATGCTTGGGGGTATAATGCCTAAGGATAGCTGAATGTATATGTGCCTCAAGGACAGTTGTTGGACTCTGTGTGTACCTGTGGTTAAATAATGGGGTAATTTTCTGTTATCAGGACAACAGTTCACATGACCGCTATATAACCTGTAGTAAGTTAACATTTCTGGCCTTCCGGTGTTCCGAGCAGTATTTATCTTTTCATGTGTCTTGTGATTTTGCAGTTTGACGTTTCATAAAACGAGGCATGCAAGAACTTTTTAACCATCGCAGTTTGTAGCTTTGTTTATTATTGTTCAGGAATGTCAAAAAAATGGCATTGTTAAAAAGGTGCTTGCATACCTCTTAACTGCATGTTCTGGATTTGCAGTCATAAAGATCATTTGGTAATCTACAAGTGTAGTACGTCACACTTAGTTCTGCGCAGCTTTGGGCATGCCGTCATTGACTGGCACATTAAATGGGAGGGGATATCGGAAGCGGACAGGCATGCTAATTCTCATGTCAGTTTGTGTGAACTGTAAAATATTCTGGCACTTGGCAAACTCCATCAGAATGAAACCAGAAAACAGCAAAAAAAAAGGCATAGACTAAACGAGCATGCTCAGTTCGGGCTTGGGTGTGTGACTGCAGGCGAGGGTGCTAGTGTGTGTGTGTGACTGCAACCAAGGGGGCTAGTGTGTGTGTGCATGACTGTGTACTAATCATTTTTGTGTGTGTGTGTGTGTGTGTGTGTGTGACTGCAACCAAGGGGGCTAGTGTGTGTGTGCATGACTGTGTACTAATCATTTTCATTTAGCTGTCAATGTTTCAGGATGGCACTTGTGCAGTGAGCTAAGTTAGCTTCTACAGACCAGATTACCTAATTCTGTTTCTTCTGAAATACAAGTGTGTCTGTCTCTGTGTCTGTCTCTGTACCATGCCTTTTTCCAGACAAGAAAATTATCTTCCTGTTCCACGGTCAAGCATAGTCACAGAGGTGATCCCGGGGTGAATTTCCTATTTCCCATCCACTCATCAAGATTCTCTCTTGAAGAGAGTCAATGAGGGACTTGACTTTACCTGCACTGGGATTTTATTCCAGAGTGAAGGGAGCCTCTGTTATGAATCTGTCCCTCCAGCATGTCCTTTTTCAGTGCTGAGGTTCAAGTCTCTCGAGTGCGTACCTCAATGGGATTTGGATTTTCTGAGGTGCTGCATGTCCATGAATTGCGGGTTTGACATGGGTTTATAGGTCACGCACAGATTGCCTCTTAACAGGCGGCATGCCATGTACTAGAGCTGGAGTTTATTTTAACCAGGCAGCATATGGCATCTGTTTGAGCCGTTTGCTCTTCTTGGTGAGGTGCTTTTGAGGTCTTTCCAGTTGCTGCAGGTGTCTGGTAAGGTACATACCAACAGTGGCATTGTACTCAGTTATGAGCCTGAGGGATGACTGTGCATAGTGACTTTGATAGTGCATTTTGTACATTGTATAATTACTTACATAGGATGTTTGAGGTCAGTTGTGAGTATGGTTTTCAGCCTCATACTATGTATATATTACTCTTCAAATATATATATATATGTATATATATTATTGTGTGTCTGTGTGACAACGCAGTGTTGATCTGTTTTCCACCTAGCTCTAAAATGTTTAAGGACTGAAGGTAATCCAAGTTTACAGGTCCTAGTAGTTTTGCCAGTAACTGCAAATTTTCTGTTTACATTCCTTTGTAAATCCAAGCTGAGCCTTACAAATCTTATGATTTCAATGTTTTTTCGAGGTTAGTATACTGTGCCTAACAGTGACACAGAAGTGATACCCGGGCTAAACCTAGGATCCCACATCCACTCATCAACATTCCTCTTGAAGAGAGTCAATGAGGGACTCTACCTTACCTGGACTGGGATTTTATTCCAGAGTGAAGGGAGCCTCTGGGTTATGAATCTGTCCCTCCAGAATGTGCTATTTCAATGCTGAGGTTAAAGTCTCGTGCACGTAGCTGTATGGGATTTGTTTTTTCTGAGGTACAGCATGTCCACTAATTCCAGGTTGGACATGGATTTATACGTCACGCACAGATCACCTCTGTGTGTGGCTTTCCTCCAGGTGTTCAGGTTTCCTTCCACATTAAAAGCTATGCAGCAGTAGGTGCATTGGATGGTCACAATTGGCCATAGTTGTGTGTGTGTGTTTTTCATGAAAGAACCACTGCAGCAGCGTTAGCCACCTGCCTTTGTAGACCTTTGCTATAGATTGTCACTGTTGCCTGCCTCACCCATGTGTCAGTCAGTGTGTCTCAGTGTGTCTGTCAGTCAGTCGGTGTCTGTCGGTCAGTCGGTGTCTGCCAGTCGGTGTCTGTCTGTCTGTCAGTCAATGTCTGTCTGTCTGTCAGTCAGTGTCTGTCAGTCTCAGTGTCTGTCTGTCAGTCTCAGTGTCTGTCTGTCAGTCTCAGTGTCTGTCTGTCAGTCAGTCTCAGTGTCTGTCTGTCAGTCAGTCTCAGTGTCTGTCTGTCTGTCAGTCAGTCAGTGTCTGTCTGTCTGTCAGTCAGTCAGTGTCTGTCTGTCAGTCAGTGTCTGTCTGTCTGTCAGTCAGTCAGTGTCTGTCTGTCTGTCAGTCAGTGTCTGTCTGTCAGTCAGTCAGTGTCTGTCTGTCTGTCAGTCAGTCAGTGTCTGTCTGTCTGTCAGTCAGTCAGTGTCTGTCTGTCAGTCAGTCAGTGTCTGTCTGTCTGTCAGTCAGTCAGTGTCTGTCTGTCAGTCAGTCAGTGTCTGTCTGTCTGTCAGTCAGTGTCTGTCTGTCAGTCAGTCAGTGTCTGTCTGTCTGTCAGTCAGTGTCTGTCTGTCTGTCAGTCAGTCAGTGTCTGTCTGTCAGTCAGTCAGTGTCTGTCTGTCAGTCAGTCAGTGTCTGTCTGTCTGTCAGTCAGTCAGTGTCTGTCTGTCAGTCAGTCAGTGTCTGTCTGTCAGTCAGTCAGTGTCTGTCTGTCAGTCAGTCAGTGTCTGTCTGTCTGTCAGTCAGTGTCTGTCTGTCAGTCAGTCAGTGTCTGTCTGTCAGTCAGTCAGTGTCTGTCTGTCTGTCAGTCAGTCAGTGTCTGTCTGTCAGTCAGTCAGTGTCTGTCTGTCTGTCAGTCAGTCAGTGTCTGTCTGTCTGTCTGTCAGTCAGTCAGTGTCTGTCTGTCTGTCAGTCAGTGTCTGTCTGTCAGTCAGTCAGTGTCTGTCTGTCAGTCAGTCAGTGTCTGTCTGTCAGTCAGTCCGTGTCTGTCTGTCAGTCAGTCAGTGTCTGTCTGTCAGTCAGTCAGTGTCTGTCTGTCAGTCAGTCAGTGTCTGTCTGTCAGTCAGTCAGTGTCTGTCAGTCAGTCAGTCAGTGTCTGTCTGTCAGTCAGTCAGTGTCTGTCTGTCAGTCAGTCAGTGTCTGACTGTCAGTCAGTCAGTGTCTGACTGTCAGTCAGTCAGTGTCTGACTGTCAGTCAGTGTCTGTCTGTCAGTCAGTCAGTGTCTGTCTGTCTGTCAGTCAGTCAGTGTCTGACCGTCAGTCAGTGTCTGACTGTCTGTCAGTCAGTGTCTGACTGTCAGTCAGTCAGTGTCTGACTGTCTGTCAGTCAGTCAGTGTCTGACTGTCTGTCAGTCAGTCAGTGTCTGACTGTCTGTCAGTCAGTGTCTGACTGTCAGTCAGTCAGTGTCTGACTGTCAGTCAGTCAGTGTCTGACTGTCAGTCAGTCAGTGTCTGACTGTCAGTCAGTCAGTGTCTGACTGTCAGTCAGTGTCAGTCAGTCAGTGTCTGACTGTCAGTCAGTCAGTGTCTGACTGTCAGTCAGTCAGTGTCTGACTGTCAGTCAGTCAGTGTCTGACTGTCAGTCAGTCAGTGTCTGACTGTCAGTCAGTCAGTGTCTGACTGTCAGTCAGTCAGTGTCTGACTGTCAGTCAGTCAGTGTCTGTCAGTCAGTCAGTCAGTGTCTGTCAGTCAGTCAGTCAGTGTCTGTCAGTCAGTCAGTGTCTGTCTGTCAGTCAGTCAGTGTCTGACTGTCTGTCAGTCAGTCAGTGTCTGACTGTCTGTCAGTCAGTCAGTGTCTGACTGTCTGTCAGTCAGTCAGTGTCTGACTGTCTGTCAGTCAGTGTCTGACTGTCAGTCAGTCAGTGTCTGACTGTCTGTCAGTCAGTCAGTGTCTGTCTGTCAGTCAGTGTCTGACTGTCTGTCAGTCAGTGTCTGACTGTCTGTCAGTCAGTGTCTGACTGTCTGTCAGTCAGTGTCTGACTGTCTGTCAGTCAGTCTGTCTGTCAGTCAGTCAGTGTCTGTCTGTCTGTCAGTCAGTCAGTGTCTGTCTGTCTGTCAGTCAGTCAGTGTCTGTCTGTCTGTCAGTCAGTGTCTGTCTGTCTGTCAGTCAGTCAGTGTCTGTCTGTCTGTCAGTCAGTCAGTGTCTGTGCTTGTGTGTGTGACTGCAGGCAAGGGGGCTAGTGATTTTTTTCTTTATCCTGATTTATTGATCCCAGAGTTTTGGTTCATCCGGAACTTGGTTAATTGTGAAACTGAAATACTCCAATGACTTTCAAATTATGTGGCTTGTAGAAAACAAGAAATGGTCATAGAAATGCAGTTCATGGATGTTAGAAATGCAGTTAGCGATGCGAGAAAGTGTGACATAAGTTGCTTAAGCCCAGTGCTTGATTGCTTGTTTATTTTATTAAACGTATGAGACATAATTTGTAGTGTGGCTTGAATTTTTAGACTGATTAATTTACATAGGCAGTTTATCTTCTGAGATGGCTAACAGCTGACTGGTGATAGAGTTTTGGGTTTTGGATTTCAGTCCAGTTTTTGATCACGCACCACGTTTGAAATACATTTCCTTTTCTAAGTTCTGACCTATGGAAACAAGTGTTAATTATAATAAAATGTTGAAATTCTGCAAAAAAATCCAAATGCTTATATTCCATTGAATCACATACTGCTTTGGTGGAAAAAAATCAACCAAATCTAAGGATTATTGTGATTGGTTTTAGGTTGAATATCCTTTGAGTCTGTCAAAATCAGAGAAGAGCCTAATGCTGATCTGCTACATCCTTATTTATTTCACATTTGTTTACTGGGAAGGTCCAACTGGACATGGGTCCAATTTCAGCAGTGGCCCAGGAAGAAAACCTCCAATAACAGTAAAATACAATGGATACATTCACTACATAAATCATACATAGGCTCAATATAGTACAGCATACTTAGCATGCAATATAACAGCAATAACCAGATAAAATAATACAGAAGATCTTTTTTAGTTGAGCATACTTTGGAAATAATGACATCTTATACTAAGATTGAGTAATTACTAATATAATTGTTTCAATCTCTGAGTTTTTTTTTTTTTTTTTTAAATCTATGGGCTTTATCTATGGGAAAACAAGTAGAGAGAGTGGGAGGTATGGAGAGCCATCACTTGATAGTGAAATCCCAGCAACATCGATGTAATGTTTTTGCTGAAGGCCAAAGCATCCTTCATGGCAATGGTGATAGACCTAGTCAGGAACCTGTTATGCATACTGTGGATGTTCACAGACTAATTGGGTTTTGTGCACATATCAGAGTGTGTAAAACAGTTGATTTTGTCTTTGCACCCCCTGGCTGTGTGGAAAAGTAGTGGTCATACTCCACATTTCAGCCTCTTTTCTGCAAGGTAATTTCATTTGGCTACCTGTACCATGGAAACACATTGCATGGAAGTAGTACAGCTCACTACAGAAAATGAATGGCCTCTTCAGGGGACTTGAGGGACGTGGGATCACCATCAATGCTGTCATTGAAGTAGCTAGTTGTTCCATCGATGAGACGTTGTGTAAAAATGCAAGCAGGGCAATCACAGTGGGCAGAGCTATATTGGAACGGGCTGTCTGCAACCTTTTCCTAGGGAAACATCTAGCAAATGATAGAGTTCATGGTGAGCTGCAGAAGGCAACCACATGGAATAGTACAACAGTGCAACTGGAGGACATCAAAGTTGTGTGAATTGTTACCCGAAAGATGTCCATGCCTTCCATGTTGCAGTATTACTTCACACACTCCCCATCCTGTGATGCACTGGCTCCTGTGGGTGGCATTGGACAATGTTCATCGTGCATACAGCTGCAGTCATCACAAATGGGTTGTCCTGCCATCAGGAGATCACCCTCAGTCAGCAGTATTCCAAAGTCCTTGTTCAGTGTAGTTTGTCTTTACTTCCCTGACGTTAGTGCTGCGTGGGTATAAAGGAAACAGCCGAGGCAATTTTCTTCACTATTTATTGCCGCGGTGCCCGAAGCAGTTTGCAAGTGCCGGTTGGACAGCTCATGAGAACTAAATATCAGCATTCCAAAGTCATCTAAAAAGATAAGTACCCCATTGGGGATAATTTTCTTGGCTCAGACCAATGTCACTAAAAGCAGTAAAAGGTAATTCTATTTCTTGTGGGAAGCAAATGCCTCATAGGGATTTACATTCCCTTTGCATACCTTGCTTAGGCCCAGAACACTACGTGTATGCCTGTCACTTTAGTGCTTTCAGTATGCGCACCATAAAGCGTCGGGGCGAATTCGCTGAAAATCTTTTTATAGAAGATTTGAATTTTACAATGTCGTCCTGATATACCGACTACGCATTTACACAAAACACAAGGAAAAGGCCAGACACATGCGGTCCGCGGCTTCTACCAACACCATGCTTAAGCCGACCTCTAGTGTCCCAGTTTGCAGCGAGACTATGACACAGCCTCTGCCTACAGACAACAGCTCTTTAGCAGTACCTTGGGTACTCGAGGCTGGTGTCGGCCAAAATCTTACCTGGCTACACCGAAGCCTCCTTTGCTACTGATGCTGAGACAGTCGAGAAATCTGCCTCTTCTCATGGCGTCTTCAGACCTCCCTCTACCTTCTCTATAAAGGCCTTTACCAAGGCCAAGGCTTCCAAACACCCCAGGAAACCATTTGGTAAGGGCCCCTCACCTGGAACCACAACGAAGAAGCAGATGCTTAAAATGGCTGAGGACTTGATTACTCATATCAGGGTACTCGCCCACCCCCACAGATAAAAGGCCTAGAGTGGAGGAATAATCCCTGTCCTCAGAACAGGCTTCCATCATTTGAGCTTACAACATAGGCCTCTGGCTATACCTCCTGTTTTGGATATAGTCTATGGTCTATTCAGAGTCTTGTATTTCACTCCGGATTTGTTGCCATGACATTTCATGGGCACTAACCTGGGACTGTAGGGTCTCCCATCTAGTCGATATGTTCTTGCTCAAGACAAAATCGTCCATGGCAATGGTGATGGACCTATTCAGGAACCTCTGTTATCCATACTGTGGATGTTCACAGGCTAATTGTGTTTTATGCACATATCAGAGAGTAAAGAGTTGAGGATTTTGTCTTTGCACCCCCTGGCTGTGTGGAAAAGTAGTGGTCATACTTCCACATTTCAGCCTCTTTTCTGCAAGGTAATTACATTTGGCTACCTGTACGATGGAATCACATTGCAGAAGACCATCGTGTTGAATGCATGGAAGTAGTACAGCTCACTACAGAAGACCATCGTGTTGAATGCAATGTCTAACATGGTGCTACAATGAATTCATGTGATGTTTAATGGAGTCTACAAATGGGTTATGGATGGTTTGTGATGTGTAATGTTATGGTTTCCTGACTTGATGAATATAGCTAAGTGGATTGATTCTTAAGTTGTTAATGGATGGTAAATTAAATGGTGTGTGTCTGATGGTTAAATGGATGGAATTGATAAGCTATGTAAGGTAGAATTGTATTACTGATGGTGTATGGACTGGTTATTACATGCAGTCACTAAATGTATCTTTTGGCTTCATCTGTGAATGGTATGATTATAGTCCTGCACATTACACACTTGGAAAGTGCCATTTTCAATGGAGTATCAATCCAAGCATGAAATATTGAAGCATTCATAGCATTGAGGGCGCAGGTTGTTAAGTAGGGATAGTAGTTTGTAACAAGTTGGTCCGGGTGAAACTTTTGTTTGGTTGTGGTCATTTGGGAACAAGTAGCTGAGCATGCAAGTTTGCAATTTTGAGGTACATGGTGTTCCTGCTGTTGAGCAGTTGAGGCTCTGGGCAAATGATAATATTTTATGGAATGTGTACTGGTATTGTGAAGTGAAAAAGTTTTCAGAAATAGTGAAGTGATAATAAAGTTTTCAGAAATAGTGATGTGTATGTGTGCTGCTAGAATTAAATAAAATAACAAAGGTCAATCGATTGGCATAACTTGTGTAAGATCTGTCATGTTGTGCAGATGTAGACCAAGAGACTGCTATTGTGGAATGTCTCGTCTTAGCCTTGATTTGCAGTACTATTGCGTGAATGATGGAGCGGAATGAAGTTGTGTATGATTCCTTTTTATTTGTCGGCAGCTGGAGCTTGTACAGTGTCTAAGGACTGGTCCTTGGTGAATAAATGTATGCATGTAGAATTTTTTGGCTGGGCAAGCGTCGCATGCATCTGGAAGACTGTTGGATGCAACTGGTGATGTGAGTGGATCAGGCTGTAGACGGAAGTATTGTGGTGTGAGTGGACCTCTGTGATGCTGGCTACCTTGACGAGGTACAGAGGCTCTTCACAATAGTGCTGTGGGAATTGCCACTTTTGCACATTGTAAAAGCCAGCTAATCTTGTATGTCTGAGGGATCAGTTGACTTCTGGTACATTTTTAAAAATTAAATGGCATACGATTGCTATAGATTTGTAAGGTCTATTAAAATAGTGTTTCATACGTGATGGATCTTCATTACGCTGCAGTCTTAATGTATACAGGGGTTATATTTAGAGATAAATGGATATAGCACAGACTTTGTAAATTGAGATGCTGTAAAGCTAAAAATGTAGTAAGACCATGGATACTAAGCGGTGAAATTCTGAGTAAACCAATATATGGTGCAGTATATGTAGTTGACCATTGCTGGAACTGTGAAGTTCAGCCAAATAAGTTCACTAATCTCACTATTAAGAGCCCTACTGATGAAGTACAGTAACGGCTACAAAAAGGATAATTTTGCAGTGACCATGCGTAGACAGTAACAGGATGTTATTGCATAAGACTATGTCTGGCACAATTAAAGTGCAACAATTTACAACTGGTATGCATTACCATAAGTTTTTTTTAATATTGACTCAAAGCATGTGGGTGCTGTCATGCAGGTCTGAAATTATTTGTTTATAGTGTATCATCTGTTGGCTATTTAAACAGGAAGGGAAAATAAGTGGCAGACTATTGCTTTGCAAAGCAGGGAACTATTGCCAGTGCTATGTTGCTTGGTTTTAAATTTGACAGGAGTAGTGCAACAAAAAAAGTCTCCCACTAAGGAGGAAAAGGCAGACTAGCAAACAATACATTGGTCTGGTCACCTGCTGTGATGAGCTGTCAATCACATGCAGATAATGGCTCAAATTACCCTTGGCTGTTTGACAGCTAGGGAAGGTAGGTGTGAAGTGGGAGGGGAGATTCCTTGGAGAGCTAGATTCCAGCCTTCACAAAAGAAAGCAAGTTAGCATTTGAAAGGAGAAAAAGCTAGAAAATGCACTTTTGTGTTCTGTTCTGTAGCATTTGCACTGCTTGTGTTTCAAGTGGTCATTTAAAAAGGATAACAATTTAACCAAAAGTAGTGGATTTGAAGACTGCAGTGAATGCCTGTTAAGTCAATGAAGTCACGGCAACTTAAGGGAAAAAGTGGCAGATCTGATGCAATTTTCGGGAGACAAATGATGCATTCTGGGATAGTTGAGGCAGAGTAAACAGTCTGAATTTTTTCAATATGCCAGACCCCATGTGGTCAGAGTCAGAAATTGCATCTAAAAATATCTAAAAAGCTACAAATAGTCTCTGAGTGCTGTTAAAATGTAGGAAACATCAAACCATGATGAAATTAATATGTTTTTTGAGTCTGAGGGCGCGGTTGTCCTTTAAGGGGAAAAAATATTTTCTTAAAGGAAGGGGAAAAGAAATTTTCTTAAAGGATGCTTCTGGTCAAAACTGCTCAGGAATCTAGAGGTCAAAAGCCCTCTTATGTCCTTCTCTTCCTATGTTGCAGTATTCTAGTTGTGGGATTTCCTGCCCTCAGGCAACTCGTACGTTGGCTCCTATACAAAAGCTTCAGTTTGGCTGTTGCAGCGTGCGTGTGACATCAGATGTAAGGCCATAAACCAGGGCCCTTAAATGTGACCTCTGCACTCACAATCCTCAGAACTATTCAGCCACAGACGACCTTCACATCGTACGATCGCTCCTTCACAGACGTCACATCAATAAAGCTAAGTCACCCGTTAGGTTTTTATTTTTCTTGTTTTGCTGATTGTTGTGGCTTAGGGTTGGTTGTTGTAGTCTTTAGCTGATGTCAGGTAAAAAGGGAAAGTGACAATGCAGGAGCCAGATACCCCATAAAGATGCCCATGATAGGTGTGTGTTTTTTGCTTGGGCCAGGAGCACGACCATTCCTCCTCCTCAATTTGTCAGTCATGTGTGCTGAAGACCCTACGCAGCCATCTGGCTGCTTTAAACCTTTACCTAGAAAACCAGAGCCTAAAACGGTTAGCCCTTAGAATGGATCCCACATCAGAGGCTGAACCTGGACCTCCGCGAAAGAAGGCCAAGATTCCTAGGCCTTCTTTGCCTGCTTGCTTCTCAGCGCCCCGCCAACTGCCGATCTAGGAGTTGAGGAGCGCTTAGCGGATCTGTCAACTTCGACGACTACCCTTGAGGAAGCCATTGCATAGCCGACGACCAGCACGTCCTCAGAGCTTGCCCAGACACCGACCACTGTCGGTGTCGAGGGGGAAACAGTTTCTGTGGTACCTCCAACTGGGATCCAGACTGCGGAAATGTCTTCAAAGTCTGACGCCAGGCCACTTCCTTCCTCCACCCCGGCCAAAAAGAAACAAAAAACCAAGCATACCTCTTCTTCTCCAGAAACCATACCAGATTGGCAGGCTTTCACTTCCTCTCTCATGCAGGCCTTTGTGGCCCTTAGGCCTTCAGCCTCAGCCCACACTACTCTGCCTTTACTAAGCCCTAGGCCTGCTTCTGCCTCTTCCCTCCCACCCATGACCTTTCAAGTTAGGGAGGAAGAGCATGATTCTTCCTTTTCTTCAGAGGACTCTTTTTCATATACTTTTCAGATTGCTTCTCCCCAGGAGTATTATTCTCCTGATGAAGAGTCTGTGGAAGAGGATTCTCCCCCTGAGGATATTACTTTTGGTAAGACCATCACCAAGATGAACGATTACTTCAAATGGGATACTTCCCAAATGATTGACACCCATAAGAGGTACTTTGAGCTGCTTCAAGTGCTTCACCCTCCCCTTCAGCTGTCCCTCCAGTGCTTCTTGCTTACTTGGATGCTTTTAATTCAGCTTCTAATGTCCCAGACTCCCTGCCTCCAGCCCCCAAGTGCCCTGACTGCTTCTGTAAAGTGCCAGAGTAGCAAAAATTCCTAGTTAAACCTCCCTTGGCTGACCCTGCTGTTATTGCCATTGCTCTTGATAAACAGTCTAGACTGCTGCCTTCCACCACCTTCCTACCCACTAATAAAGATAGCAAATATATGGATAGGATGAGAAAGAAGGTATACACATCCTCCACTTTGGCATTCAGAGCCATAAATTATCAGACCCACATGATTAAGTATGCTCTGGACTTAGTGTCTCAGGCCTCCTCCATGCTGGCTTCTATGCCTGACGGTCCCATTAAGGCTGACATCGTCTCCAAACTGTCCTTGGCTCAGCAAGTAGCCAGGCACTCAATCGGATGCAGCTACAATGCTGCACAAGCATCTGCCCGCTCTGCAGCATCTGCTTCTGTCCTCAGGAAATACTCCTGGCTGAGACTTCAGAATCTGCCTGAAGACTTCAAGTCCAAAATCATGGAGGCCCCCCCCAGTTCACAACTTCCTCTTTGGAAAACAATCTACAGACCTCTTCAAGAATCTGCAGTAAAAAAGTAAAGAATTACAGGACATCAAGCATCTACTGGTGTCCCCCATTCCAAAGTATTACAGGAACTACACTGCTAAACCACTTTTGTAAGGTGTAGTCCACCTCAGGCAGCTGCCTCCTCTTCCAGATCGAGAAGAGATGCAAGAAGACCAACTTCGTCCAGAACTAATGCACTACCTCCCCAGCCCAGACAACCCTTTCAGGATAGAGGAGGTTCCATAAATGCGTGACTTCCTTGCCCACCTACCACTCTCTGCACGCCTTCCACACTGCCTCCCCCTCTGGCAATCCATCACCACAGACCAATGGGTCCTATCCATTATCCAAAAAGGGTACTTCCTGTCCTGGAAACAAAAACCACCCAGGAAAAAGCATTCCTTTCCCCCCCAAAAGCCAAATTCATTTCCTACCGCAAGTTTTGTCAGAACTACTAAAGCTATACACTATAGAACCTGTCACCTCAAGACAGGAAGGAAAGGGATTCTACTCTTGTCTCTTCCTGGTCCCCAAAAAGGATGGCCCCTGGAGACCCATTTTAGATCTCTCCTTTCTAAATCTACATCTTCAGGTACCCTCCTTCAAAATGCTCTCTCTACCCACTCTTCTGCCTCTTATTCCAAGCCAAGGTCTTCATGGCCACCCTAGACCTAAAAGAAGCCTACCTTCGCATTCCCATCAGGACTTCCCACAGACATTTTCTGCGTTTCTCTGGACCTTCCTCTCATTTCCAATTTACTGCCTTGCCCTTTGGTTTATCCACTGCCCCTCAAAGTGCCTAGCCCCAGCCATTGCCTTCTGCAGAACTCAGGGAATCCAGATTTACCCATATCTGGACGACATCCTAATACTAGCAGAATCCAAAGATACCCTCTCAACGCATCTGCACTTCACTATGTCCCTTCTGCAAAATCTAGGGTTTACCATCAACCTCCCAAAGTCCTCCCTGAACCAGGCCAGGATAAGATTTTCCTAGGCTGCAGAATCAGAATGGACAAAATGAAGGCCTTTCTCCCACAGGGCAAGGTTTTATCCCTGACTTCCCACTTCCAGGAAACCCTCCACTCCCAGAAAGTGACGGCAAGGCAATTCCTCCGTCTCCTGGGCTTAATGTTACCACTGGCCAAAATGCATATGCGCAAGTTATAGTGGTACCTCAAAAACATTTGGTCCCAACACGTACATCACTCAGAACAAGGTATCCCCCTCCTTCCCTGTCTAAAGAAAGAAATCAGCTGGTGGATCCAGCAAGTCCAACTAAACCTGGGACTTCCACTGCAACCACCCACCCCAACCCAAACAATGCATACAGATGCCTCAGATTCAGTTTGGAGGGCAATTCTGGCATCCTACAGGCTCCAGGAAAAGTGGCACTCTTCTCTACAGGGCAAGCACATCAATGTCAGGGAAATGACAGGAGTCTTCCTAGCTTTAAAGACCTTTATTCCCTTTCCGGTTCCAGGGGTGCTCCGGATAGTGACCGACCACACCACGGTTATGTGGTACCTCAACAGACAGGGAGGAACAAAGGCCTACCAGCTGTGCAGACTGACCCTGCTGATATGGGACCTAGCCTCTCGCCACAACCTGGTCCTGCAGGCGACCTACATCCGCTCGCAGGACAAGCAAGCAAGCAGACCTCCTAAGCAGGACTTCCTCTCCACAGCACAATTGGATGCTGGACAGGGGAGTATTCCTAGACATAGTCCACCGGTGGGCTACTGCACAAATAGACCAGTTTGCCTCCCCCCAGAACAGGCAGCTGCAGACATTCTGCTCAAAGGCACACTCCCCTCTAGCATGGAGAGTGGATGCTTTCAACATTTCTTGGGAGGGGAAGTTTCTTTATGCCTTCCCCCCTTCCCAATGATTCAGAAAGTCCTCCTGAAAATCCAGAAGGACAAACCAAAAATCTTGTTAGTGACAACCTGCTGGCCAAGGCAGCACTGGTTCCCCCTACTTCTCAATCTAGCCAAGGGCAATCACTACAATTTACCCTTCAAGGTGGGCTTACTGACACAAGATAAAGGAACTCTCCTTAACCCACACTTGCAGATGTTATCCCTGACTCTGTGGGTGATGAACTTTTGATCCCCTTCAGACACCACTACTCAGAGGACGTGTTTTCAGTCCTGAGGGAGACAAGGAAACCTACCACCAGAAAATCTTACCTAGCTAAGTGGGAAAGATTTACAAAGTGGTGTCTAGACAAGGGAAGGGAGCCTTGTTCGGCAGATGCTCCCCTTGTTCTCTCTTTTGTGTATTAATTGATTAAAAGCTGACTACTCTTCAGTGAAAGTGCACCCTTCTGCTTTATCAGCCTGCTTGCCCCTGGAATCCCCCCCTTGCTAGCCAGGCTTGACATAAAGCTCTTCCTTAAAGGGGTCTTGCACATGAGGCCACCAAAGAAACCTGTCCCTCCTCCTTGGGACCTCAACTATATCCTGGAAAAACTAACCCAGAACCCTTTTGAACCAGCTGGGTCTTTTTCCCTACAGATGTGTACATGGAAAAACGTCCTGCTGGTGGCTATCACTTGAGCCAGAAGGGTCTCAGAGTTACAGGCCTTAATGGCCTGCCCTCCCTACACCACCTTCCACAAAAAGAGTCACCCTGAGAACTAATCCCTCCTTTATGCCCAAGATGGTCAATGACTTGTCTCTAAACCAATCTATCCACTTACCCACTTTCTTTCCCTCCCCCACTATTGAAGTGGAGAGGATGCTGCACTCTTTGGATGTACACAAGCAACTTTGATGCTACCTGGACAAAACCATTAGGAAATCTAATCAGCTCTTTGTCTCCTTTCATCCCAGAGCCCTGGGCAAGGCAGTCTCCAAACAAACCATTGCCAGCTGGATCAGGAAAACTGTTTGTCTCTGTTACTCTCACCATGGAAAAAAAAAACAGTGGGAGTAAAGGCCCATTCCACTAGGGCTGTGGCCGCCTGCAAGGCCTTCATGAAAGGTCTGGACATGGCAGCCATCATGGAAGCAGCCACATGGTCCACTGTCCACACATTCACCAAACATTGCAAACTGGACCAAGTTTCCAGAGCAAGAGCAGGATTCACCAGGGCCATCCTACTGGGCTTTGTAGAATTCTCTTCAGCATCCTCCTCCCTTTCATGCATCTAAGCTGTGATACTCTCCCACAACTAGAATAGTGCAACATAGGAATAGAAGGACATAGAATAGTTGTGTAAAATCTTACCATAACCATAGATGTCCTTCTCTTCCATGTTGCAGTATTCCTTCCCACCCTCCTTTTCCCCCTATACTTTTTCCTTTAGTCCTAGCTAAGACCTGTATCTACCTAAGCTACTGAAGGACACCTAGGGCACACACCTATCCCCACTGGCATTCCTCCTGCTGGGCCACCTTCTATACCTGCTGGCCTTCAAGTTTTGAGGATTGTGTGTGCAGACATCACATTTAAGGCCCCTGGTTTATAGCCTTATGTCTGATGCCCCATGCACTCTGCAACAGCCAAGCTGAAGCTTTTGTGTAGGAGCCGACGTACGAGCTGCCTGAGGGCAGGAAATCCCACATCTAGAATAATGCAACATGGAAGAGAAGGACATCTATGGATGTCCTTCAAGGATGCATCTGCAGTCATAACATATGGGTTGTCCTGCCTCAGGCAGCCCTTCGGTCGGACGGATTCCAAAGTCTGGGTCTGGCCTCGGCTGATGTCGCACTTCACCCGACGTCATAGCTTCTGGGGTATAAAGGCATCAGCCGACGCCATTTTCCTCAGTCTTTCTTGCCGCGCGGTGCCCGAAGCAGAAGCTGTTCGCAAGTGCCGGTCGGTCAGATCCAGAGATTTCAGCTACCGAAGATTTCTAAAAAAGCTAAGTACCCTGTTGGGGACTCTTTCTTGCCTCAGCCGATGTCAGACAAAGTAAATAATTGTTTAACTTGTGGGAAACGAATACCTCATAAGGATTTCCACTCTTACTGCCTTCCTTGCTTAGGCCCAGACCACGACGTATCAGCTTGTTTAGCCTGTGCTTCCTTCAACCGACAGACACTTAGACGTCGGTCGGAGTTTGCAGAAGAGTTTTTTGGTTCCGCTTTTGCATATAAAATGCCGTCGGAGACTCCGACTACACCTTTAGCCAAAAAACGCAAGGAAAAGGACCGACACCTCGGTTCTTCCTTCTGCTGAAAACATGCCTCCGACAACCGAGGCCAGAGAGGCCCCGGCTGAGTCGGCTACAGAAATTCCTACCGAAGAAGCAGGCGCACAAGAATTGTCCGACACCATTCCGTTGGATATCTCTACTCCTGCACGTGGGGCAGCTAGACCCCCTGCTTCTATGTCTATTAAGGCCTTCTCCAGGGCTAAAGCAGCTAAAATTTCCAAGGCCTTACCAACAAAAGCTTCCTCTCAGAGACCTTCCTCAAGTTCTCAGATTCTCAGCCTTGCTGAGGACCTTATATCTCTGATTAGGGGATCCCAACCTCACCCAGACAGGGCCTCACAACCTCCTCCTGACAAAAGGCCTAGGACTGAACCCCCTGAACCTCTCTCCTCTGATTATTCCTCGGATGGATCAGATTTATCAGACCAATCAGGAAGGACCATACTCACCTTATGAGGATTCGGATGCAGAAGAATCAATTCCTTCTGCCTCCCCCCCAGAAGAATTTTCCTTTGGGGAGACTTTACACTCCATGAGGGAACACTTTCAATGGCAGGGTCAGGATTTTTCTGATTCTAGGAAAAGGCTAAGGACTTTTTTACACTTGCCACAGCATAGGCCTTTAGCCATACCACCTGTACTATCAGTTGTTGATGATGCATACAATGATGCCAGTTCTGCCCCTGATTCTCTTCCCCCGGCCCCTGCCAAACCTGACAGATATTACAGGGTCCCGGATTCTCACTTCCACTTGTATACGGCCCATGCTGCAGACCCAGAAACTATTTCTCAGGGCCCAAAGGGTGTTGCAGCTGCCACTGCCAAAAACCCCCTACCCTCTGAAAGAGAGTCAAGAGCATTAGAGAGATGGGGTAAAAAGGTTTATACATCTGCTACTCTTTCTGCCAGGGCTTTAAACTGTCAGTTCCATATGATACAGTACCAGGAATTTTTGTTAGATCAGCTGAATAAAAAGCTTTCCTCTCCTGAACCTTTAGACTGTAAGTCCCTTCAGGATTTGGTACACAACTCTCAGCAGGTCAGTAATCATTTCTTAAAATGTGGCTATGATGCACTGGAGGCTTCATTTAGATCAGCTATGACTGGAGCAGTGATTCGAAGGCATGCCTGGCTAAAAGAGCAATCCTTGCCAGACCATGTCAAGTCTAAACTCCTAGATGCCCCTATGGAGAAACAAAGTTTATTTGGCTCCCCTGCACAGGAGATTCTAAAGAAAGTGGAAGAAAAAGCTAAATCTATGCAAACAGTCAAGGATTTTCTGCAGGTCCAACCTCCGAGGTTCAGCAGAAACTGGCCTTCAAAGAATTGGTCCTTTCCAGACACCTCCAGAGCACAGAGAGGCAGAAATAGACGCCCAAGAGGCAGAGGTCAATCAAGGGGTGCCTACAGGGGTCGTCAGTGGCAACCTGCCAACCAGAGGAGTACCGTCACAGCTGCGACTACAACCACTTCCACAGGACAGACACAATGACTTGGCTCTGATTCCGCCTACCAGGGAGCAACTGGAAGCACCCTTGGGCGGAAAGTTAGCTTTATTTTCAAAAAACTGGCATTGCATTACAGGAGACAAATGGACATTGCAAACAATAGACAAAGGCTACAGGTTTCACTTCCACACTTTACCAAAAAAGAGAGGAATGCCAAACCTTCCACCAAGCCAGAAGCCAGAGGCTCTAAAACAAATCATCAACTTACTAAGGATGAGAGCAATAGAAAGGGTACCATCTATGGAACAAGGCCAAGGATTTTACTCCAGACTATTACTTGTACCAAGAAAAGAAACTCAATGGAGGCCTATTCTCGACTTGTCCGCACTAAACATATATCTCATTGTACCAAAATTCAAGATGCTGACCCTACAGCAACTTCTTCCCATGTTGGGCAAGGAGTCTTGGCTGGTGACTCTAGATCTCAAGGAGGCATACCTGCATGTCCCTATACGACCAGATTGCAGAAGACACCTCAGATTTCTTGCAGGATCAGAGCATTATCAATTCTCAGCATTGCCCTTTGGCTTATCTACTGCGCCCAGAGTATTCATGAAATGCCTGGCATCAGTAATTGCACATTGCAGGCTTCAGGGAATTCAGATCTACCTATACCTGGACGACTGCCTAATACAAGCAGACAACAAGACAAAAATAATAAAGGATTTGGCCTATGTCATACAACTGTTACAAGCCTTGGGATACACAGTCAACATCCAGAAGTCAAGACTAGTGCCATCCCAAAGGATAACATTTTTGGGTGCAGAACTGGACACAGTAACTCAGATGACTTTTCTCACAGAAGAAAAACAAAAGCAACTCCCAGTCTACTTCATGGCTTTGACAAGACAAACTCAGCTTACTGCAAGGAAAGTCCTGCAGGCCCTGGGTTACATGGCATCTTGCATAATCTTGATCCCGCATGCCAGGCTGCATATGAGAAAATTACAATGGTACCTAAGGAATGTATGGTCTCAACACAGACACAGTCTAGAAACCATGATACCAATCATTCCATGCCTGAAAAAATAATTCCTGTGGTGGGCTCAGGCCTGCCAGACCAACAGAGGGTTGCCTTTCCACAAACCACAACCAAGGCAGACCATCACCACGGACGCCTCAGACCTAGGCTGGGGGGCACACATGGAAGACAAGTGTATCCAAGGCCTATGGTCTCAAGACCAGCTGAATCTACACATAAATCTAAAGGAGATGCTGGCAGTGAAGCATGCAATCAAATCATTCCTCCAGCAAGGACATCTGCTGATAAGGACAGACAATACCACAGTCATGTGGTACATCAACAAACAGGGAGGCATGCATTCCTACCCTCTATGCCGGATGGCAATGGACCTGTGGAACCTAGGCCTGAATCTCAACATTCAACTGCAGGCCAAATTCGTACCAGGAAAGAGAATTCACTAGCAGACAGCTTAAGCAGAACTACCACGGATGCTCACGAATGGATGCTGCATCCAGACATCTTCAAAAACATAACAAAGAAATGGGGAATGCCAGAGATAGACCTGTTCGCCTCCCCACTCAACCACCAACTGAAGAAATTCTGCTCAAGAGAATACCACCCACAAGCCTGGAGGGTGGACTCCCTTTCTTTCAGCTGGAAGGCCCTGACAGTTTATGCCTTTCCACCTCTCCCATTGATGTACAAAATTCTACTGAAGATCAGGGAGGAACAGCCAAAGGTGATTCTGATAGCTCCAGACTGGCCAAGGCAGCATTGGTATCTGCTACTGAGAAGCATGTCTCGGACGAACTCATGGCCTCTACCTTTATGGCCTTTACTTCTAACGTAGAACAACTACAAGACCCTGCATCCAAACTTGAAAACGTTGCAGCTAACTGCCTGGAAAATTGCATAAAACAAAACCAAAATGTTTTATCTCAGAGGGTCAAGGACATTATCCTGGAGGCTCGCAGACCCTCCACAAGAAAAACATACTCAGCTAAATGGAACAGATTCCTCATTTGGAGTGCATCAAAGGGTACAAATGTCACACTGGCAAACCTAGCACACATCCTAGAATACTTAGCAGAACTGTTCCACAATGGCCTGTCCTATTCTTCCATTAAGATTCATGCTTCAGCAATTTCAGCAGAGTACAACATGGATCCTCCTATCTTCTCTCACCCTTTCCTCAGACAATTCTTAAGAGGGATCAAAAATGTAAAACCTCCAAGGAAACCACCTCTGCCTGCATGGGATCTCAATTTTGTGCTGGAAAAATTAACACTTCCCCCTTTTGAACCAGCAGCATCAGCAGACTTACAGTTCTTATCTTGGAAAACTGCTTTCCTTCTAGCAATCACTTCAGCAAGAAGGGTATCCGAGTTACAGGCATTAATGGCAGTGCAGCCTTTCCTTATCTTTCACCAGGATAGAGTGTCTCTGAGAACCAATCCTACTTTCATGCCAAAGGTGGTATCCAGGGTATCCTTGAACCAAGCTATTTATTTGCCTACGTTCTTCCCTAACCCACAGAACAGGGGGGAAAAACTATTGCACACCTTGGATGTACACAGACAACTACGCTACTATCTGGACAGAACTAAAACCAGCAGAAAAACTGACCAGCTTCTGGTAGCATATGCAACAGGAGTGCAAGGAAAAGCAAATTCCAAACAGACAATTTCAAAATGGATAGGAAATTGCATTCGATTCTGCTACTCTTTTCATGGAAAGACAACTCCTGAAAATATCAGGCCTCACTCCACAAGAGCCACAGCCACCACAACAGCTTTCCTACGAGGAGTGGCTACCAAAGACATTTTAGAAGCTGCTACTTGGAGCTCCGTGCATACATTTGCCAAGCATTACAATCTTCCTTTATACTCCAGATCCCGAGCAGGTTTTGCAACTGCAGTTTTACAGGGTATCTTAACTACACCATCATTATCTTAGTGCCTCCTCCCCCAGTTTGGCTATGGTATTCTACCCATATGTTATGACTGCAGATGCATCCTTGAAGGACATAGTACAGTTTTGTACCTACCATAAATGTAGATGTCCGATAGGTATGCATCTGCAGTCAGGATTACCCACCCTCCTTCCCCTCTGTGGTATTCCTAGGGTGCTTACCCCTCTTTTAGCTAGCTGGGGGAATCTATTATGGTGTATTTGTTTGTATGTATATATGTATATATATATTTTGCTTACTACTGTTTGGAATTTTCTACATTTATCCAAATTTAGCCTTCCTAGAAGGGCACCTGGCATCTGGGGCAAGAAACACTGAGGAAAATGGCGTCGGCTGATGCCTTTATACCCCAGAAGCTATGACGTCGGGTGAAGTGCGACATCAGCCGAGGCCAGACCCAGACTTTGGAATCCGGCCGACCGAAGGGCTGCCTGAGGCAGGACAACCCATATGTTATGACTGCAGATGCATACCTATCGGACATCTACATTTATGGTAGGTACAAAACTGTACTTTATGGTAAGATTTTACACTATTCTTTCTGTTCCAGTCATGGAGCCGTCTCACCTTTGATTTCTGGGTTGCATGTTAGGGAGCTGCCTTAGTTCACCTCTGCTAGATTGGAGACTGCCGGGGCTCTCATACTTGAGGCCAAGGGATTCTGTGTTGGCCTTTGAGTTTTTTGAGAGGCTCATAGCCCAACCATGTATTCAGGCAAAAAGCAAGCTGCCTCTTTCCAACTCCACCTATTGACACTACAGTCTGTGACCTCAGGCCCTCATCTTCAAGCCCAAGGGCAGAGCTGGACTGAATGCCTCAAATTCTGTCATCAGCAGGGGCCCAGGGACACCTTGGGAGCTCTGAATGATTCCCTTCCCATTAGAGTATCCCTAGAGGCACACATGCAAGAAGATACTCGTATCTTCCCTCACAGAAGGGGAAGATTTTCCACAGTCCTCTCCAAGGGACAACAGATTTGGTGAAATCATAAGAGTTGACTAGACAGAGTATGTGACCCAAGGACCCCATACTGAAAGTGGAGGTTCTTTCCAAGGTATTCCGGTCAGCCCTCACTATTCCAAGTAAACCCTATCTCTGGTCAATTGAAGGCTGTGGTGGCAGATGGAGCATAGCTTGAACTGGATGTGACTGAGTGTATACCAAGGAAGCCAGACAAAACTTTGAGATCTCTAAGGACAGACTACAATAGAGCAGAAGCCCTCTGGTGGACTGTTTCACTATTGTAGCAACCACCACTATATGAGAATTCTCCAAAGAAAGTTTGGCAGTCCATCCCCCTAATAAAGAGTCCAGGTTGATAGACTGCATAGGGATTTTACTCCTTTGGAACATTCTCATTCTGAGTGCTAAACTACCTCAATGATATGGTGATGTTCCAACGAGACCTAGCAGAGCAAATGCTAGACTAATTATTGAAGACCTGACACTCTAGAAACTTCCAAGCCACTCAAGTCACAAGTGGCTACTATGCTTACCATGTCCAGCTTTTCGATGAGACTGAATCATTTGCAGTAGAAGGAGCTGTTAGAGCAGCAGACACATGTAAAGCCATGATATGCCATGTCTGGTTGCATTTATTTGATTTGGCAGGCATCTTCAATGTGTCCTTTAATGTCTTTACAGTGGGCTCTTCAGGCCTGAGGTAAAAAAAAAAAAAAGACTTCAGAAGAGTGACCAAGAGGGAAGGCCACTGTCTGCCTTGGAAGTGCACTTCAGGACTCCTCAAAGATCCCTTTCCAAGATCCTGAAGGAATCTAAAGCCCTGTGGTTTAAGAAATTCCAGCAATTCCTTTTTGACTCCTTTTCACACAGGGGTAACAGTAGCAGACGGAACCCTTTTAATGGACACCTCCCCAGATGCTCTGCAAAACCAGGGCTTTAGAGGTCTCTCGTCTGTGAGGCATCCTAAGTATCTTTGAAGGGTTGACTGACTGCTCCCCTCTGGAGACAGTTCGGAGCCACCTGTCTCTTCACCTGAGCTCGTGGATGGCCATCACACAAGACATCTTGGTGAAAAGTAGAATATTCAGAGGCTGTGTAATTCTGCTCTTAAGTACAACAGACATGTCATCCTACTAATTCCCATATGTACCACCCCACCAGGGAATGGCAGCTGCAAAGGAGATTGTGCAACTCCTTTGAAAAAGAGGTGTCCTGGATATCCCAGCAGACTAGATTGTGTCCAGAGTCTTTTCTAGATTCTTTTTTTCCCATTAAAGTCAAAGGATCTCAGAACTATTTTAGATTTAAACAGAATAAAGACAAAGTTCTTGATAGCCATGGTGAAAATCAAACATTTATACTTACAGTATAGAGGGATTGAGTGTGCTTTGTAGACCATCAGGATACTTGCTTCCTCATAAAAATTGCTAAGGATTTCAGGAGGCATCTCCACTTCTGGCTGGGAGCTTGTCAGTGTCAGTTCTGAGCACTGCTTTTTGGTCTCTTCACAGCCTCCTGGGTGTTCACCCAAGTGCATGTTTGCCTTAGCAGACCACCTAAGGCATAGAGGAATCACATTTTCCCATATCTGCATGATTGGCTCCTCGCCAGTACATCAAATGTCTCTCTACAGTTAGCTGGAGACTATTTGCCTCATTTGTGTGGGGCTGTAGACATCTGTCAGTACCAAATAAAATCTCATTTCTCATAGTCTTCATACTCTGCCATCTGAATACAAGACTACAAATTATGAAACTTCTGATAGACTATTTTAAATTTCCAGCTTTTCCCTTCTCCACTCCACCTATTTTGCTTGATGGCAGCTGCCTTACATCTCATTCCCCATGCAAGGTTCTACATGAGGGTGTTGCAGTGGACCCTGACCATGCAATGGTTTCAGCAACTAGATGCAGTGCATAAGACCTATTCATCTTTCCTCCTCTTGAGTACATCATCTAGACTAGTGGATCCTGTCTCCCACTATTTCATTGGGGAAGACCATTCATCCTGCTAGTTACAATGGTATCAGTGACCACAAATGCTGTTTCCCTGTGGGGGACATCTCAAGGTGAGAACAGTCCAAGGAATGTGACTCAACAAGAGGTCAACCTTCATATTAGTATCCTGGAGATGAGAACTGTCCTCCTAAGATTGCAGACCTTTCAGGACTACCTTTTTCTAGGAGTGATTTCAGTCCATATAGAAAATAAGTTGGAAGTATAGTACATCAGTAAGCAGGGAGGAACCAGGTCTTGCTTCTAGTGCAGAGAAGCCATGAAGATAGGGCTGTGGGCAATTTTTTCGTAGCACTTTCTGATAGCAACACGTTTCAGTGTGGACCAGTTACTTGGTTGACAGGCTCAGCTAGTACATTGTGATGCTTCACGGGTGTCCCTCATCCCATCAGTGAAACAACTGATATTCTGCTGTTGGGTGAGCTTCAGTGTTATCTTTTTGCTTACCATTCCAACACCAAATGCAGCAGCTTAACCCATCAAAGGTTTCCTGGACTCTTATGCTTTTTCCCTAGTGCACTAACAACAAAATTCTTTCAGAAAGCATCCCTGTTTAAGGTCTCACCGTCTCAGTCATCCTTGTAGCTTGCTTCTTGATCCCAAACAGGGTTTCCTTTTCCCACCTGTTCAGCTAGCCTGTCCTGGACACTTCTTTCAAATTGACCTTCTGATTTTTCCAGGTCCACTGATGGCCAGGGATCCCTTTTTTTTTTCCCCTAGAATAATTCTAATTAATACTGCTTCTTAGAAAAGTTCTACTTGCAGGTTTTAAAGGAAAAAACAAAGTTCTACTTGCAGGGCCCCTGCTTTTGGGTCTTCCTTTTCCCAACCGGGGGCCCTCCTGGGGGGGTTTTCCCACCCCAAAAAAATTTTTTTTTCCCCCCTTTGTTTTGCCTTAGAAAAAAGACCCACCTAAGGCATTTAAAGAAGGAATTTTAAAACCCAATTTTTCCCAATACCCCCCCCCCCCCCCCCCCCCCCCCCCCCCCCCCCCCCCCCCCCCCCCCCCCCCCCTCTTTTTTTTTTTTTTTTTTTTTTTTTCTTTTTTTTTTTTTTTATTAATTTTTTTTTTTTTTTTTTTTTTTTGATTTTTCCCCTTTGGGTACTTAAAATGTTCTTTTTGTTTCCCTTTTTTTCCAAAAAAATCGCAGTTAAAAAAATAAAATTTCCTGGTCTTATCTTTTCCAAGTACAAAAAATTCTTAGAAAAATTTTCCCTTTTTTCCCCACCCCCTATTTTCCTTGTAGTTTCCCTTCTTTTTCCCAAAAGGGGGGTTTTCCTTTTATGTTCAGTGGCCCTGCCTGGGAAAACTTCTTTCAAAGACCTTTATTTTTCCCCCCGGTCCACTAGGCCAGGGACCCCTTTTTTAAATTTCAATTAAACCTTAAAATTCCTTTTGCATTTTTAAAGGAAAAGGAAAAATTTTTCCCTTTGGGGGGCCCTTTAAAGGAAACGCCCTGGCCCTCCGGGAAATTTCATATTATTTTTCCGGGAATAGAACTGTCCTTAAAGGGTTGAAGATTTTCCACCTTTTTTAAGTATTTGGTCCTTAAAAAAAAAAAAAATGTAACCCCGGGAAAAAATTTTGTTCTGGGGTCAAAAGCCAGAAATATTTTGGGGGAATTTTTATTTTTTTAAAAGGTTTTAACCCATTCTTTTAAAGGCCCAGTTTCTTTTCTTACTTTCCCCTCATTTGGAAACCTTATTTTTTTGGGTAAATTTTTTTCCACCAAAATTTTCAACCCATTTGTTTAAGGTTTCCCTCAGAAAAACCCTTTTTAAACCCGGTTTCTTGTGGGTTTCCTTTTCCCATTTTCATTTGCCGCCCTTTTTTTAAAAATTTGCCTTTTTTTTTAAAGGAGATCCAACCCTTTTTTTCCCCAAATAACAATTAAATTTTTTAAAAAGCACTTGGGGGTTTTAAAAGGAAAAAAAAATTTTCCCTTTTTTAACCTTTCCCAAATTTGCCCCTGGTTCTTTCCCCATTTCTTGTTTTCTTTTAATGAAAGCCATTGTCCTTAAATTTAAAGATTTTCCCCCGGGTTTTTTCCTTTTTCTAAAAAAAATTTAACCCTTTTAAAAATTTATTAATTTTGTTGGGTAGCAGGCCCTCCCCTTTTAAAACAACTTCCCTTTACAATTTTAATTTTTTAATTTGGGAAGACCTTTTTTTAGTCATAACCCCCCAAAAGGTAATTTTGCATTTTGCCCCGGGGAAAATTTTAGCAAGCCCTTTTCCCAAATTGTTTTGGGGGAAAAATAACCAAGAATTTTTTTTTCCTGCATTTAAAAAGGTTTTTAAAAGGGGTTATTTTTCCCTAAAACTGGGGAAAACATCCCCCCTTTTTTCCTCCCAATTTTTCCACTTTTGAAAATTCTACCTGTTATCTTGTTCCCCTTTGGGTTAAATTTTTGCTTTTCCCGTTCCTCAAAATTTTCCAGCCTTTTGGAAATTCATCTTAATAATTTTTGGGAAGCAGGTCTGCACCAAATTAATAAAACCAAGGGCTTTTGGGGTTGGACCTTTTTTAGTATAATAAAGGGTTATCTTTCATGATCCCAATTTTTTTTAAATGGGGTTTTTTAAACATTGGAAACGGTCCCAAGGGGCATTTTTCCCTTTCAGGATTTTTCCACGGCCCCATTTCCAAACCTTTTAAAAACCTAGGGGGAAGAACCTTGTTATCTGAAGTTTCTTTTTTCCCATGGGAATTTTGCCAAACACAACCACACCAAACCCGGAAACACACACCAAAGGGGGACCCCCGGCTTTTAGGGGGGCCGGCAAGTTAAAAAGAAATTGGAAAAATTTTTTTGGGGTTTTTAATTTAACATTAAATGTTGTGAAAATACAATCCCCCATTTTTCCCTTTTTGGTTCCTAAAAATTTGGCCCCAAAAAAAGAAATTTGTTTTAAGTTTTGGTTTTAAAAAATTTACCCCAAAAACCCAAGGTTTTATTTTTTTTGCCAGGTCTTTTAAGTTTTTAAAATGTTTTGTGCAAATTTTTCCCAACTCAACAGGCTGAAAGGTTTTCTAAATGTTTGAAAGTTTTTTTAAAATTTCACTTTTTTGGTTTATGGAGTTTTGATTTTTTTTGACCAGTCTTTTAATTTTGGGTTTTTTGTCCTTTTGGGAAACCCTTTTTTCCGGGGTTTTCCCAAAGTGGGTTTTTCCGGCTTCGGGGTTTTGGGGGTTTTCCCCCCGAGCCTTCTGGGGGTTTTCGGTATAAAAGTGGGGCCTTTTCCTCGGGCCCCTTCCCGCGGCTTCCAAAGGGGGGCCCGGGGCCGGCGGTGGGATCCAGGAATTCTTTTCCGGGGTATAAAAGCTTAAAACCCAATCCCTTTTATCTTTCTTCCCCGCCAAAGCAAAAAAGGTTCAATTGCCGGTGGGAAAAACCAAATTTCCCTTCTAAAAAATTTATTTAAAAACTGCCCCGGGGGCCTTTTTGGCCCACCCCCGAGTAAAAAAAGGTTCCCTTGTTTTAACCGGAAAAACCTTACCCTAAAGTTTAAAACTTTTTCTTTTCTGTTTTTGGCCCCCCCATTACCCGCCGGTTCCGCCCCCCAAAAAGGGCAAAAAAAAAGGCCGTCGGCCCGGGTTTTCCCCAAAAACCACGGAAAATTTTTTTTGGGGTTTCTTTTCGGCCCCCCCCCAAAACGATAAAGGGCCCGCGGCCCTTTCCAAACCCAGGTAAAAAACAACTCTTTGGCAAAACCCGAAAACCCAAAGGTGGTTAAACCTTTTTCAAAAATTTTGGGTGCCTTTTAACCCCAAAAAAAGGGTGGTTGTTTACCCCCAGCACCTTTCCCTTGGTTGCCCAAAACCCAAAGCCTTGGTCCCTGAAAACCCCCCCAAATTGGGCCCCTCTTCTAGTTCTCAAATGCTTTCTTTGGCAGAAGATTTAATTTCCTTAATTAGAGGATCTCAATCTCACCCAGACAGGGCCTCTCAGCCCCAGAGAAGAGACCTAGGGCAGAGCCCCTGAGCCAGTTCTCTCTGATGATTCTGCTGATGAATCAGACATAACTGACCAGCCAGAGGCTCCTTCTCCAATTTTGAAGATTCTGATGCTGAAGAATCCATTCCAGCTGCTTCCCCACCAGAAGAATTCTCCTTTGGGGAAACCTTGCATGCCATGAGAACAGTTCCAATGGCAGCAACAGGATTTTTCAGACTCCAGAAAAGACTTAGGACCTTTCTGCACCTCCCACAGCACAGGCCCTTAGCTATACCTCCTGTTCTCTGTGGTGGATGATGCTTTCAATGATGTTTGCTCGCCCAGATTCTTACCCCAGCCCCTGCCAAACCAGACAGATTTTACAGGGTGCCAGATACTCATCACCACCTTTACAAGGCCCCACTTGCAGACCCAGAAACTATATCCCAGGGTCCCAAGGCAGTAGTCAGCGACCACAGCTAAAACCCTATTCCTTCTGAAAGGGAAGCAAGGTCATTAGACAGATGGGGTAAAAGGTCTACACTTCAGCTACTCTCTCAGCTAGAGCTTTAAACTGTCAGTTTCACATGATACAATACCAAGAGTTTATGCTTGATCAGTTAACTAAAAACTAACCGCAGTGAATCTCTTGATAAAAATATATGTATTAGAGATGGTAAATAACGCTATAACAGGTTAGCCATTCAGCAAAATGTGGCTATGATGCACTTTCTGGGCTTCATTTAGATCCAGCCATGACGAAACACAGTGATAAGAAGGCATGCATGGCTAAAGGAACTAAGCTTTACGGATCATGTTAAAGCTAAGTTGCTAGATGCTCCTATGGACAAGACAAGTCTGTTTGGTACACCTGCCCAGCAGGTTATGAAAATGGAAGAAAGGCAAAATCTGTTCAAACTGTTAAGATTTCTTGCAGGTTCCAACTAAGGTTTAGCAGGAACTGGCCTGCCAAAGTGGTCCTTTCCTGACTCCACAAATTTCAAAGGGTAGAAATAGGCGTTCCAGAGAGCGAAACCAATCCAGGAGGTGCCTACAGGGCGACAGTGGCAAGGTAACAACAGAGGCGCTGAACACAGCTACTGCTACACTACATCAACACAACCGCCAGTGACTTAATCACAAAATCCAGCCTACCAGGGAACAAATAGCAGCCCTCTGGCCGAGAAGAAGTTAACCTTATTTTCAAAGAACTGGCACTACATAACAAAAGACAGAGTGGATTTTACAAACCATAGATCAAGGTTGCGGTTTCACTTCCACACTTTACCAGTCAAAGAGATGCAAATCTACCTCCCAAATCAAAACAGAGGCTCTGCCAGAATAATGGAGTTAGCAAACATAGAGAGCTGTGGAAGAGTGCAACATGAGAACAAGAGAGTTCTACTCCAGACTATTCCTGGATTCAAGAAAGGAAAAAGTTGGAGACCAATTCTCATTCTGTCACCTTAAATACATACATCATTGTCCCAAAATTCAAATGCTGACCACAGCAACTTCTTCCCATGCTGGGCAAGGAGTCTTGGCTGGTAACTCTAGATCTCAAGGAGGCATACCAAGTCCCCGATGACCAATCTTTGAAGATACCTCAGATTTCTTACCAGGATCAGAGCATATCAATTCTCAGCATTGCCGGCTTATCTTGGAGTATTGCAAGTATGGCATCAGTAATGCGCCCATTGCAGCAGACTACAGAATTCAAGGTTTGCCCCATACCTGGGCTGACTGCCTGCTACAAGGGACAACAAAGCAAGCTGACAATAGATTTACAAAGGGTCATTTTACTTGCTACAAGGACTGGGATACACAGTCAATTTACAAAAGTCAAGACGATACCATCCCAAACAAGGACTTTCTTTGGTGATTTGGTTGAAATTACAACAAATGGCATTCCTGATACAGAAAAACAAAAGAACTTCCTCTTTACTTCTTGGCATAACAAAACTGAACAAGTTAACAGCAAGAGAAAAGTTCTACAGGCCTTGGGCTTCATGGCATCATGCATAATCTTGGTCCCATTTGCCAGACTACATATGAGAGCTACAGTGGTACCTAAAGGAATTTATGGTCCCAAGCACAGACACAGTCTAGAAACAGAAATCCCACTAATTCCATGCTTAAAACAGGAGTTCCTATGGTGGAGTAAGGCATGCCAGTCAAACCCAGGCCTACCCTTTGCAGATGTCAACCAAGCCAGACCATCACAACAAAGCGCTTCAGACCTAGAGGATGCAGGGGCCCACATGCTGGACAAATCGTGCAAAGTTAATGGACACAGGATCAACTTCACCTGCACATCATCTAAAAGAAATGCTGGCAGTAAAACTGGCGAAATCCAAAAGTTCAAACCATTTCTCAAAGGGCCAGTTATTGATAGGACGAATAACACCACAGTCATGTGGTACATCCAACAAACAGGGGAGGCGCCATTTCATACCCCCTATGCAGGAGGCTGTGTTTGGACCCTGGCACTCCTTCACAACATTCAGTTACAGGCAATATTTGTACCAGGGAAAGACAATACTCCTGGCAGACATATTAAAGCAGAACCACTTGAGGATGCCCGCAGATGGAAGCTGCGGACATCTTCAAGACCATCTGAAGAAATGGGGAATGCCACAGATAGACCTGTTGCATCACCTCTCAATTGCGGCTCAAAGAATTCTGCACAAGGACATTCCACCCACTAGCATGGAAAGTGGACTCACTCTCCTTCAGCTGGAAGGCCTAACAGCATGCTCATTCCCACCTCTTCCTTTGATACACAGGTACTGCTAAAATAAGGAAGAGCGTCCGGGAAGTAATCCTGATAGCTCCAAACTGGCCAAGACAACACTGGTACCCACTACTGAAGAGCATGTCGAGGAACAATATGTAGCCAATACCACTGATGCCTTTGATGTTAACTCAGAACAACTTCCTGGCATCATACATTCAAACCTAAGCGGCTGCAACTGACTGCATGTGGAACATCACATAGCATCCAGCTAATCCAGAACTTTCCCAAAAGAGTTAAAGACATTATTCTTGGAAGCACGAAGACCTTCAACAAGAAGGAACTATGCTGGAAAATGGAAAAAGGTTGTCATTTGGGTACGGAAAGAGGGAAAAGATGTATCAAACATAGATATGCCTAACATTCTGGAGTATCTGGCGAACTTCTTCATTCAGGCCTGTCCTACTCCTCCATCAAGATACATGCATCAGCTATTTCAGCAGAATACAGCTTTGATCCACCTGTTTTTAGCACCCTTTGCTCAAGCAGTTCCTCAGAGGAATCAAGAATGCAAAACCTCCGAAACCACCATTGCTTGGGATTTAAACTTTTGTGCTAGAAAAGTTGACACTATCTTGCTTTGAACCAGCAGCAACAGCAGACCACCATACCTGTCATGGAAACTGCTTTCCTACTGGCAATTACTTCAGCAAGGAGGGTTTCAGAACTACAGGCCTTAATGGCAGTGCAACCCTTCCTAATCTTCCACCAAGATAGAGTGTCGCGGAGGAGTAATCCGACATTTATGCCAAAGGTGGTATGGAGAGTGTCTTTAAACCAGGCAATCCCACCTACCTACCTTCTTTCCCAACCCACAAAACAGAGGAAAGAATACTGCTATACACTGGATGTACATAGGCAGCTCATACTGCTTGGACAGAACAAAAATAGCGAAAGACTGACCAACTCTTTGTAGCCTATGCAGCAGGAAGGGAAGGAAAGCTATTTCAAACAGACAATCTCAAATGGATAGGAAATTGCATACGATGCTGTCCTCCTTCCATGGAAAACCAATTCCACAGGACATAAGACCTCATTCTACAAGGGCAGCAGCCACTACCACCACAGCCTTCTTCACGAGGAGTGCAACCAAGACATTATTGGTGACTGCTTGGACCTCGTGCGCCATTTTGCCAAGCGATAATTTGCCTCTTTATTCCAGATCGAGCAGGGTTTGCCACTGCTGTACTGCAAGGGATCCTAAACACCATAATCTTCTTTTATCCCTCCTCCCTAGTTGGCTATGGTATTCACACTTGTTATGACTGCAGATGCATCCATGAAGGACATAGTACAGTTTGGCACCTACCATAAATGTAGATGTCGAACTGGATAGCATCTGCAGTCAGATCTCCCTCCCTCCTTCCCTCATGCTCTAGGGTGTTTACCCTCCTAATAGCTAGCTTTTGGGGAGTCTTTTATGGTGTATTTGTTTGTATATATGTACATATATGCTTATTGCTGTGTTTACTGCCTCTATCTATTTGGAAACATTGGCATCTATCCAAATTTTTAGCCTGCAAAGAGGGCTACTGGCATCTGGGGCAAAAACAGAAAATGAAATTAGGCTGATGCTTTTATGCCAGACCAACAGAGATGGCGGTCGGGAGGAGTCACGACATCAGCGAAGCGGACCCGGACTTTGGAATCCGGCCCGACTGCAGGGGCTGCCTGGCGACAGGACAACCCTTGTTACTTATTTCGCAGATGCTATCCAGTTCGGACATCTACATTTATGGTAGGTACAAAACTGTACTTTTTCCCCACTGTTGTATAATCTTGGATTTGGAATATGTAATTAGCAGGGTGTGTTGGGCGTGCAGGGGTGGGGCTTGCCCCATTGCAAAAACACTGCTTTTTTTTCAAATTTTTCATGTTTTGAGTTTTAAATTAAATGAGTTTAGATTGTGAACTAGATGGTCCACTGTAGACTCTTATATATATATATATATATGTATATATATATATATATTTATATGTATATATATATATATGTATATATATATATATATTATATATATATATATATATATATATATATATATATATATATATATATATTTATATGTATATATATATATATATATATATATATATATATATATATATATATATTTATATATATATATATATATATATATATATATATATATATAAATATATATATATATATATATATATATATATATATATTTATATATATATATATATATATATATATATATATATATATATATATATATATATATATATATATATATATATATATATATATATATATATATATTTATATGTATATATATATATATATATATATATATATATATATATATATATATATATATATATATATATATATATATATATATATATATATATATATATATATATATATATATATATATATATATATATATATATATATATATATATATATATATATATATATATATATATATATATATATATATATATATATATATATATATATATATATATATATATATATATATATATATATATATATATATATATATATATATATATATATATATATATGTATATATCTATAGATTTATATATTTATATATATTATATATATATATATATATATATATATATATATATATATATATATATATATATATATATATATATATATATATATATATATATATATATATATATATATATATATATATATATATATATATATATATATATATATATATATATATATATATATATATATATATATATAAGTATACATATCTGGGGCGGACCGTGCTATTGGACTGCTGGACTGCAGCCCCCTCAACAAAAGAACTAAAAAAAATGAAAAAAAAATTTAAAATTCGCGGACTTCGCGCATGCGCAGTAGTCCAGACTACTGCGAGTCTACTGCGCATGCTCCAGGCAGTCCGGCAGTCCAGGTAGGTAAACATGAGGAGACGTCTGTACACTTTTAAAGTGCACAGACTCGCTGGGAAAACGCGTTGAGGCCGGACTGCAACACCAGCAGTCAGTCTCTCTCGTCAGGAAGGGTTTGGATCGCAGGAATCTCGCAGGTCTTTGGATTATTGCGCGGGCACATTTGGATTACGTTATGGAGAATGGGCAGCAAGGACAGGTAAGTGTGTGAATTAGTACTGTTTAGAATGGTAGGGAAGTGTGTGAGTTTATGCCTATTTGGAGTGGGACTGGTAGGGAAGTGTGTGAATGAAGTTATGCCTATTTGAATGTATGATGGAGTGGGACTGGTAGGGAAGAGAGTGTGTGTGTGTGATTTGGAGTGGGACTGGTAGGGAAGTGTGTAAATGAAGTTATGCCTATTTGAATGTATGATGGAGTGGGACTGGTAGGGAAGTGTGTGTGTGTGTGTGTGTGTGTGTGTGTGTGTGTGTGTGTGTGTGTGTGTGTGTGTGTGTGTGTAAATAAATGCCCCAGGTGCTCATGGTGGTGTGGTAGGGAATACCTCAGGCTTGAACCCTGTACCCTGTATGCAGGTGTTAAAGACTTGAGTTCCCTACCCTCCACCATTTGTAAAAAAATTGCAGATTTTTGCCTCATATTTGATCTGATCTGTTCCTCATAATATCTGTGGTTTGTAAATGTTGCAATGCTTGATATTTGATGGTGTAGTAGTAGCATTGTTGCCTCACAGCTGCAGGTTCTCAGGTTTGATTCTTGGCTGGGGTTCCTTTTTTGTTGGGTCGTTTGCTTGATATTTGATGGTGTAGTAGTAGCAGTGTTGGGGGTTCCTTCTTTGTGGGGTCTGTTTTCTTGATATTTGATGGTGTAGTAGTAGCATTGTTGCCTCACATCTGCAGGTTCTCAGGTTTGATTCTTGGCTGGGGATCCTTCTTTGTGGGGTCTGTATCTTCTCCCTGTGTTTGTGTGGGTTTGCTTTTGTGTCCTCCCATGTTAGAAAGACATGTCTGCATTATTTCTTCCTGGGCCTCTGCTGAAAATTGTTTTTTTGTTCCAAGTCAGACTGTCCTGATTAACAAATGTTAAATAAAATTGACAGGCATTTGAATTTCAGACTTCAGGTTTCTGAATGTTTAATTTCTTACATATTTGATGGTGCAGTGGCAGTATTGTTGCCTCATAGCTACAGGATTTGTGGTTTGATTCTTGGCTGTGGTGCCTTCTTTGTGGAGTCTCCATCTTATCTCTGTGTTTGTGTGGATTTGCTCTGGTATCCTGCCATTTTACAAAGACGTGTCTACAGTATTTCTCCCTGGGCCTCTGCTGAAAATTGTTTTTGTTCCATCAGAAGTAAAATTGACAGGCATTTGAATTTCAGACTTCATAGTCTTCAGAAAATACATAGTAAAACAACTTTTCATTCTAGCAATAAATATATAGTAACACAGCCTTTTATTATAGCAATTTTTTAAGTTTATAAGATGACTATTTGAAAATTTTCCTTATTTTTGGGACTGTAATATCCTGTTAGTGGCTTTGTCCAGGTTTTTTGTGCTAAGGTTGACAGCTATGGCAAGAACTGAATTCACTGAATATGTTTGAGGGCTGTATTCCCTCATTACTGGGTTTGTCCAGGTGTTTTGTGCTAAGAGGTTGACAGCTATGGTGAGAACTGAATTAATTAAATGATAGCCATTTAAGTTTCAGTCTTCCTCTGCTCACAAAACAGCTGATTTGGCGTAGTGGTATGTTGCTCTTGACTGTTTTGCACAGGGACCTTGTCTGTAAAATGTACGGTGGTAACACAGCATTTTTCTTTCACAAAGCAGGTGATTTGGCATAGTGGTATGTTCTGACTCTTTTTTGCACAGGGACTTTAGCAGTAAAATGTATGGTGGTACCGTGGTAACACAGCATTTTATCCTAGCAGCTTTCCAAGATTATACAAGCAATGTTTAATGTGTCCCTGGTTTTTGCCCTTTTGACCCACCCCAATAAATTTGGCTTTTTCCAGACTTCTTGTGCTGCGAAGTTGAGATGCAGTTGAGTATTGAGCAGATTTTACAAGGAGCTGAGAGCTGCAGGGGAAGAGACGTTTAGTGCTAATAGCACAACAGGCTGTGTGCTTGCTTTTGATGCAGAAGGTTGTTGGTTCTACTCCCATAAGGGGTGAATGCTGAAAGTTAAGATACTAATTATGAGCCTGTTATCAGTTTGCCATCCATTTCCTATTGCAATATTACTAGCTTATTTTTAATGTAATTTAGGCAATTTATTCCACAGTGGCATCAGACACTTTATTGTTCGATGAAACCATGAAATATAAAGGTGATTGCTAGCACCAACCTCTTCATTACAGATTTATTTAACGTGGAATTATTTAGATGACTTTTTTACTACTTCAGAGATTGTGCATATTTACTGATAATGGTGGGCTGTAGGATTGTGCATATTTACTGATAATAGTGGACTGTAGAAGTTTGAGTAGACTTTTATGATGGAAATGTTCTGAATTGGACAGTTTTGTTTCATTGTTTACTGGAAAAATGTTCAAAGCAATAGGAAGGTGTATCAAAGAGCACATGTATGTTTCATATGCAAGGGGCCTATGATTTGAAAACAGCCCAGAATTAATTTTTATCTGCCACGACTAAAATGTATTTTCTTTGAATGTGGATTTTAATGTTGTTTCAGTGAATGTGAGTTTCAAGGGCAGAGAAGGTTTAATGCCAAGTTTGTTATGTCTTAGTGTTTGCGCTGTAAAATGCAAAAATAAAACTTTCAAATGAAGTTCAAATCATCATAGAAGTAAATCAGTATGCACAATTAGTGTTTATGGTAAATGGAGTGAAATAGCAAATTAATGGATCATTGGAATGGCTGCAGGGAGGCTCCATTCGACCAGGGTTTTGTGAGGGGGAAGGGCGGCAAACTTAGACAGCCCCAGCTGAACCATACCTCCCAACTGTCCAGATTTTCAAAGAATGAATAGATGTTTTGCTTCTTATTTTTGATTTGTTCCTCATATAAATTTGTGGTTTTCTGGCAAATCATTTAGGAATTAAGTCACTAAATAATGACACACCTAGTTTCAGACTTCATAACCTTCAGAAAAATGCATGCTAAAGTAAGACCTGTTCTATCAACTGTCCCAGTTTATAGAAGAGCATTTTTTAGTACTGTTTATATGTTCCCCCCAATATATTTGGCCTTGTCCAGATTTATGTCCCAGTTTATACAAGAGCAATTTTTAGTACTGTTTATATGTTCCCCCAATATATCTGGCCTTGTCCAGATTTATTGCATTAACAGGTTGAGAGATACATGCAAATAAATTGCTTTATAGAATTAGGCATAGCCAAACCTCTGAACTGTCCCTGATTTTGACTCAAAATGTTGCTGTTCCCCTAATGATCCCTCCGCAAAATAGCAATTTTGGAAGAAAACATGGAGGGTTTATAATTAAGAAATAACTGTAATAATCAGATTACTTTTATTTCAGAAATGCATGTAGATTATTTTATTTTGTCAGCTGCTCAAGTTAGCAGTACTAATATTAAAGTGTCCCTTCTTTGACAGGTTCCCAGCTGTATTGTGTTGCTATTTTATATTTTTACATCACATTTTTGGTCCATTTTTCATAAAATTGTGTTTTTGGCAAATTAGTGACAAATAATTAAAGACTGAAGTTAGAAAATAATGACAGACATTTGAGTTTCAGATTTCATACCATTCAGAAAATTCATACTAATGCAAGACCTCTATTAGCTTTCTAAGGTTATAAGAGCGATATTTTAAAAATTGTCCTTATTTTTGGGCCTTTGTCCCATTTCTTTGTATGGCTTTGTCCAGATTTCTTGCTCTGAGGTTGATAGGTGTCAGGGCCATCACATGTCAGCCAGAGACATTTCAAACTGTCACATACTTGTTACACCCCACTCCCCCATGTAGTGACTCTGGATGTGTCGAAGCAAGGCAAGGAGTAGTTATGCAGTGTAAATGTGCAGAGAATCCCACCATCCAAGGTAGACACAAGTACTAGAGTGGCTTTTCATCTGTCCTTGATTTTTGCAGAATGGTCTGGTTTCTGTCATATTTTTTGCACTGTTGATTTATGCTTATTACTCAAAGTGCCTGTTGCTCTGTGTTTAAGTAGCAATACTTTAATGACCATCAGGTAAGCTTGGCTGAGATTGCAAGATGCAAGTACGCTTTAATAAGCATACTGTTAAAGAATTGCCAACATTGAAAGCCTTTCTGTTGCCATGTAGAGAATACTTAACTAGATAATGTATAAGCCTTGGGTATTGAAATGCATATGCCAGTATTTGTAATAAAGGACAGAATTACATTATTTTAAGAGTCTCATTACACTTAGAGACTTACAGACATCTCTGCAGGCTTTAACCTTAAACCGAATGCCAATCGCGTGGTCTATAACCTGTACAGTAATCCTTTTAAGCAATGTATCTTGAGCTTATTTCTTGTTTGCTTTTCATTTTTTACTTTGATCATGTTTTCCCCATGAAACAAGTAGATGTCAGGCAGCAGGTCTTTTTTTGGATAAGGAACATTTTTACAAGTGGGGGCATCAGAGATTTCTACTTTCAGCATGTTACTTGTTACTTTAATAAAGCTGAATATAAATTGTAATTAGAACTGCAGTGCAAGAAGTGGTTTGAGTTGAGTGCTGCTTGTTTTTCTTATACTTGATTTTGACTGGCATTCCATTAATGCATTTAAAAAAAAGTAAATTATTTTTTCATGCCTCACAATCTGTTTTGTTTCCATCCAGATATTAAGCTGTCATGCAGCCAATGCATTGAAATATTTTTATTCTTCTACACTTCATTTTGTCTTGTTTGGACTCTCATGACAACTGTTTGGCACCCAGTGTAGTATATTTAGTTTTTGTGGTTTGCTTCTACAGGTGTTTGTGTGTGTGGTAGGGGAATACCTCAGGCTTGAACCCTGTACCTTGTATGCAGGTGTTAAAGACCTTAATTCCCTACCCACCACCATTTGTGAAAAAAAAACTGCAGATTTTTGTCTCATGTTTGATCTGATCTGTTCCTCATAATATCTGTGGTTTGTAAATGTTGCAATGCTTGATATTTGATGGGACAGTTGTAGCATTGTTGCCTCACAGCTGCAGGTTCTCAGGTTTGCTTCTTGGCTGGGGTGTCTTCTTTGTGGGGTCTTTATCTTCTCCCTGTGTTTGTGTGGGTTTACTTTTGTGTCCTCCCATGTTACAAAGACATGTCTGCATTATTTCTTCCTGGGCCTTTGATTTTTTTTTTGTTCCAAGTCAGACTGTCCTGATTAACAAATGTTAAATAAAATTGACAGGCATTTGAATTTCAGACTTC